>NW_025814605.1:0-98194 GCF_018902025.1 Drosophila willistoni | reverse complement strand
TCTCTGGTTCGATGAACCAAGGCCAATACCTGACCACCCTCAAATGAAATGCCTTTCCTTCATGAGATCGGCTCATCGGGCTGTCGTTTATTCTCCAGCAGGACAAACGCCCCATGCCCTAAAGCCCAGATGATAACCAACTTTTTGAAGGATCTGGATGTTCCAACGCTAACTGGCCCCCCAAAAGTCCAGATCTAAATATTATAGAAAACGTCTGGTCTCTTTTGAAGCGCAAGAGAACAGAAGCGTTAAACAGAGAAGAAACGATTTCTGAGCTCTCTTCCTTATGGGAAGAGATATCTCCAGAAATCCTTCAAAATTTAGTGGATTCTGTGCCGCGACGCCTCCAAAAAGTAATTGAAGTTGTTTTTTAAGTATGACAGAGCTTATCAAAATACTTATGCCATACTCTAAAATATTAAAAAATTATAATTTTGTTAAGTTTGTTTCAAAAATATTTTGTTTTCTTATTTTTAAGTTTGTATTAACCATACACAATACGGAAATTAAATAATAATTTTCTATAAAGAAATTTAAAAGTTAAACGACAAAATGCGCAACTTTTTCTTCGTCAAAGTATTTATGACGCCTAGTGTATTGTAATCAAGCAGAAATTTGTACTTTAAATTTATAGTTTACACAAAAAATGAAGTATGTAAGTCGTCTCGCCGACTTAGGTATACCATACACCAGAAAGCAAATATTTCAACTTTATTAAACAAAATGCATTTTCACATGCTTCTTACAAGCATATCTTAGTATCTCGCTCCCTCAATCATACGAGCACCCTAGCGCCCCCACCAGCCAACGGCCAACTCCGGCCTTATGGAAAAACGTTTATATGCATAACTCGACTGTTTTTTGTCCGATTTTGATCAAACTTGGTATTTTGCTAGATATTAGTATTAAATTTAAGTGTGCCAAATTTTGATTGCATAAGGTAAAAATTACGGGAGATAATCAGTTTTTCAAATTACGGGGCGGAAAGGGCGTGGCAAGTTTTTATACATACAAAATGTGTGCATTTACTAATCGAATATACATACCAAATATGGTGTCTCAAGCTGGAATAGTTTTTGCGATAAATTTTTTTTAAATTGCGGGGCGGAAAGGGGCGTGGCAAAAATTTGAAATAAACTTGATCACTCTACATATTACACGAGTCTACATACCCAATTTGGTGCTCTAGCACTTACAGTCTCCGAGATCTAGGTGTTCATACGGACAGACGACAGACGGACGGACAGACAGACATGGCTAGATCGACTCGGTTGTTGATCCTGATCAACAAATATATACTTTGTGGGTCGGAGATGCTTTCTTCTGCCTGTTACATACATTTTGGCGACTTAATATACCATTTCACCGTATGGGTGTATGGTATAAAAAACTGAATACAACAACAACACGACAACAAAATATACAATTTTATAAAATAAAAAAAATATAAAAAAAAAAATAACTATATATATATATGGAATCGACCAAAAAACATTGTCTATTCTAACGGTTAGTACAACCAATAATAAGCAGAGGAAGGTTAAGCAAATGTTTCCAAAACGTACGTGTTTCTTGCGGAGCAGTGTTGCGATTAAAAACCGATTGACAGCATTTCGAACCTATGGATTTATGAAAACCAGCCATACCGGAACTCCATATCCAAGATGTGCCGATCCCCTTGATTCCGGAATATTGACGGTACGTCTGGCAGTTGCCAGCAAATTAAAATCAAAGGTAAAATCATTGGATGATGATGGTGAAGAAATTGAATCGATATCTGATACGAACAATGAATGCAGTATATCCAATTTACTGGATTCGGGTGAACCTAAGATGACATCCTTTGAGGAGCGTCGTAAGTTATTTGATTGGCCGAATTCACAATTTGCAAGGGTCGCAAATTAGGTAATTTTTTTTATTATTCCGACGTTGATATCGATGTCTTGTTGGCAAATAGCCGTCAACGTTTGGGCGGCTCAGCTGGTAATTATTCCAACTTTACCCTTACCTCAAATAAATCGCAATCGCTACATCCATTTTAAAGAAATGGAAGCCTTTTGTTTGGCTCGAAATATTCGCCTTAACCAAGGCCTTGAATTTGGTATGGCCAAAAGTTTTAACAAGCCAAGTTTGACTTGGTCGAGTTTCATTTATAAATATATATACACATCAATACATAACTTCATACACACAAGAAACAAGTTAATATAAACGAAAAAGTATACAAAAAAAGAAAACAAAATAAATATTGCTTTAAAAATTTATGATTGAGCATGACTCTTTATTCCATAGACTTTGCATGTGTGTCCAAGTATGAGATGGACTTTTTTCTAGAATTTCTGTGTCAAAAAGTACTTATTTCATATCCCTTTAACCCCTCCTTTTGTTTGTATAACATCTGTGGTCAAAATATGTAAGGAAAAAAAACAATAACATCAACATCAACGCCTCTCGTTTTTCCGCCCTTTTCTGCTTTTTTCAGCCAGGACAATTCGCAGACATTTCTTTCACTAAAATCCACTCAACTTCACTCACAAACACACAAACACCCATGCATATATATACGCATACAAACATATACCACAATGACGAAGTATTCTGCGACAGTTCATTGTACTCTTCTGTTTTTATACTCTTGCAAAAGAGAGTTTATTAATTTTGGGGGCGGAAGAATCTTCATCTGTATATAGTTTCTTATTTTTCATAACTCTCTTCTGGTCTATACAGTTTTAATGACTCTATTATATATCGCCTGTTTGTGGAGGGGCGGAAGGACCCGACTAAGCCTGAAAAGGTGGCGGGTGCCAATATCTTCAGGGTCTCGTACGTGAGTGATTAAAAAGCGCGAAAACCTTCGATTTAATTAATGATGTTTTATTGAATTCACTAGGTATACCGACACACACACGAAATGGTTCGGTGTACAACAGATTGACAATTCAAGAAAAATATAAAGGTGATGAACGGGTGTTCGGGGTGAAAATCTCGATTCGTAATAATGCGATGCCCATTGGAAAAAACCCAGTCACCCCTCCTGGTGTGACCGTAGATGCCGAGGATCAGAAAACCCTCCTCACTCCTCACTGCTCTTCGCCGCTCACTGCTGTTCACCCGGTGGCGTGAACATACCGCCCCCCTTGCAACATGTTGCAATTGCCACCCTGGACATATAAAGGATGGGGGACGGCAACATCCTGGAGCGCCTAGATCCCACAGGAGCCGGAGACGACCCATCCGAACACGGTGCTCTGGGCTGCGGGAGTACCGCTATGACCGGGCACACAGCCTGGTTGGATGACCTCAGGATAGAGGTCTGCCCCGAGCACCACGGACACCGACGCCGGCCGATAGAAATAGGGGTCGGCCAGGATCAGGGTGGCGAATTTCTCCCGGACCGGCGCCGACACTTCCCGGGTGGGAGTGCGGATGAGCAAGTCCTCTTCGACCCGGAATATAACGTTCCGTCGGAACGTCTCGTCGGACCTCGACTCGAGGACGGCCGTACAGGCTTGGTCGACCCCGACCTTGGTCACAGCTAACCCCAGGGACCGGGCAAAGGAGAAATTGATGCGGCTCTCAGCCGCACACGCATCGAGAAGGACGCGGGTCTCGAAGGATTTCGAGCCATTGCCCAACCGGAGGACTGCGGTTGGCAGGACAGTCGTCGTCCTGGCGTGGAGCAGGGAGGATAGAGAGATTTCGGGTGCGCCTTCTGGGGAAGCGGAGCGGTCGGACGATGATCGGGAACAGGGTTGTAGCGGGGGTGCAGCACGCCCGGAGGGGGGTGATTGGCTGCGACGCCGGGCGGAGGCACGTTGTCTCGGCGGTTGGTCGGCCATGTGGAGCAGGGTATGGTGCCTTTGCCCGCATCGTCGGCAACCATGGCGAGTCCGGCACGCGTCGGATGAATGCTCGTGTGCCAAGCAATTGGGACAATACTTATTGATAAGCACCGCCCGGAGCCGCTTTTCCCCTCGGAGGTTCAGGAAGCGCTGACACTGCCGGAGTGCATGAACCCCCCGACAGACCCGGCATCGGTACACGTTCGTGCCCTGCGGAGCAGCTCGTTTGCTGCGGTGGTGCGGCAGACGCGTGGGGCCATGTCGCTATGAAGGGGCGAGCTGAACGAACTGTAACGAAAGAAATTACGTAGGGGGGAGTGGATTAGTCTATGCACGGGAACGAACAACATGCACGGAGACGAGGACATTCGGAGGGAACATAGAGGGATTGGGAGTCACGATAAGGTTTTAGGCTCAGGACTCCTGCTGTCTTGCAACAGAATGAGCTTCGCTACGGGTCTTCGGATAGATACACGCGCGGTGGTGACATCAGCCACTCGGACGAGACCGTCAGCCCCGGGCAGAGTGCGCTCAATTCGCCCTAAGCGCCACTCGTTGGAGGGAGGTGATCTTCGGACACGATCACGAGGTCGCCGGTCTGGATGCTGCGAGTCGGTGATTTCCACTTGTTCCGTTTGTGAAGCTCCTTGAGGTACTCACTCTTCCAGCGGCGGCAGAAAGCCTGCTGGATTGCCTTCAGTCGCTGCCATCGGTTGATCAGTGACATAGGTTCGACCAGAATTTCCGGTTCCGCAATGGATAAGGGCGGTCCCCCAATCAGGAAATGTCCCGGGCTTAGGGCCAGCAGATCCTCTGGATCCTCGCTCATGGGAGAGATTGGCCTGGACTTTAGGCACGCTTCGATCCTACACAGGAGAGTGGAAAGTTCCTCGAAGGTGTATTTGACAGTGGACGAGGACTTGTAAAACAGGGTCTTAAAACTTTTGACCCCTGCTTCCCACAGTCCTCCCATATGGGGCGCGCTTGGCGGAATGAACTGCCAGGATAAAATGTGCTGGGGAAATGCCTTCATTATATCAAGCTTGGTGGCGTTCAGGAAATCTTGTTCGAGCGCCTTTGAGGCCCCTACGAAGGTTTTGCCATTGTCGGAGTAAATGCGCTGTGGGCATTGTCTCCGTGCGACAAACCGAGAGAAGGCTGCAAGAAATCTTTCAGTGGTGAGGTCGGAGGTAGCCTCGAGATGGATTGCCTTCGTGCTGAAACACACAAAGACGCAGACATAACCCTTAGTTATGAGACACGCACGCCCGGTGTAATTTTTGATCTCGAACGGCCCTGCGAAGTCAATGCCCGTGTGGGTGAAGGGCCTGGAGTACGTGATGCGTTCTCGAGGAGATCACCCATCATCTGGGAGTTCGTTATGGGGAGTTGGCCAATACTCGGGGGCTCGCTGGAGCCAGTCCGGCCCATGCCACCAGAGTCTGCTGGCCGATAATTCGGCCGCGGAGACTCCACGGCTCGCCAGATCAGCGGGGTTGTCCTCGGAGCGCACATGCGACCAGCTTTGGCCACTGGTGCTTTTGGAGATGCTGGATACCCGATTGGCCACGAAGGTGGACCAACTGCACGGGGGTTTATTGAGCCAAGCCAACACGATGGTAGAGTCGGTCCAAAACTGGGAGGTTGCAGGGATTGGGAGTTCAGGAACGATCGACGCCCAGAGATCGGCTAGCAAAACCGCTCCGCACAACTCCAGCCGAGCAGCGAGACTGTTTTGACTGGAGCTACACGGGTCTTAGCCGTTAATAAATGGACGTCTACTTGATCGCCGTACCGAACCCGCACATATAGGGCTGCTCCATACGCTTTCTGTGACGCGTCACAGAAGCTATGAAGCTCCCACGAGAGCTTATCGCTGGTGTTTAGCCAACGGGGAATGCGGAGTCGACTGAGGCCTGGGTAATCCTGCAGGAATTCGTGCCATTGCTGCAGCAGGAGAGGCGGCAGAACATCATCCCAGCCCAGTTCGGTAAGCCAAATTTGTTGCATGAATATCTTCGCTCGGATGACAAATGGGGCTATCCAACCAGCGGGGTCAAAGAGTTTAGCGATATGGGACAGAACCTGCCTCTTGGTGATCGACTCCTTCAAGGGGGGTCCGCTACGGTGAAGAAGAAGACGTCTTCGGCAGCTTGCCAGCGGATGCCCAAGGTTTTTGCAGTGCTCGCGTCTTCCAGCTCGAGAAAGTCCTCTCGCAGCAGGTGCTCTCTCGGAATGGCTTGAAGTACTTCCTTCTTATTGGAAGTCCACTTCCGAAGCGGGAAGCCCGCAGATTGGAGGGTCGCTTGAAGCTCTCGTATGGCGAGACGGGCGTCGGCTTCAGTGAGAGCGCCGGCAAGGACATCATCAACATACATGTAGTTCCGAAGGATTTCGCTCGCCTGAGGATACATCGCTTGCACGTCTTGTGCCAGTTGTAAAAGGACTCGGATCGCCAAGAATGGCGCGCAGTTAACCCCAAACGTGACAGTTTGTAACTCATAATCCTGAATATTGCCGCAGCGGTCTCGGTAGAGGATTCGCTGAAAGGGGGTATGCCTGGGGTCGACTCGGATTTGTCGATACATCTGCGTTATGTCGGCGTTGAAAACGAATTGAAAGAACCGCCATTTCAGTACCTGAAGCGTGAGGTCGGCCTGAAGAGTGGGGCCGGTGTGCAAGACATCGTTGAGGCTGACGCCTTGTGTGGAGGGGCTCGACTCGTTAAATACCACGCGTACCTTAGTGGTGGTGCTATCGGGCTTAAACACCGCGTGATGGGGGAGATAGAAGTTTTTCCCATCTTGAGGCGGCGTACTCTTGAATAATGGCATCGTACTGCGTTTTTAGGACGGGATCCTTGAGAAGGCGTGCTTCATTCCGCAGGAATTGAGCCAGCGCGATCGGTCTTGAGTGGCCCAAGTCAACGCTATTCGGACCTTTGAACGGTAGGGACACAACATATCGACCGTCCTTTCCTCTTTGGGTGGTCTCCTGGAAGTTCCGCTCGCAGAATACGTCATACTCCTTTTCCGGTTTTGCGGGAAGGTCTTCCACCTCCCAAAACTTGGTGAGGAGTACATCAAGTTTTGCTTCTGGCCTAACTCGCGTCTGTGCCGCGAAAACTGATCGAGACACCGGAGGGTCAGGCATGATAGCTCCACACAGAACCCATCAAAGATGGTTTCTAGCCCGACGATCAATATCCTTTTTGATCCGTTCTCCGAGGATGTGGGGAAACAGGTCAACACCGATAATCATGTCAATAGGCGCGGGCTTGTTGTAGTACGGGTCAGCCAGGGGGCGATCGAGGCACTGCGTCGGAACCGTATTAAGGAATGGAGCTGTTGGAATGGCCCCTGACAATTTGGATACGACCAGGGCGGAGACCTCGATCTTGTTCAGTCTGTCACACGGGGGAGACAGCATTAGCAGACACACCTTGTCGGCGCAGCCTCCATCACTCTGGCCCATGCCAGTAACCGCAGCGTCTACTGGGTAGAAGGGGGGCTGGACCATGCTGAAGACACGCTCGGAGAGAAAAGTTGAATCGGCCCCAGAGTCGATCAACGCCCGAATATGGTGATCCACACCACGATGGTGCAGAGTGACAATCGCAGTGCCTAAAAGGCCTCTGCCTGGGGTAGATGCAAAATAACTTTGAGCATTTGTGAGCTGGTTGCTCGTGGACGGACCCTCTGTGGCGCTGGATGGTGGGACTTGCGCAGCGGACGGCGAGGACACGGATACATCACTAGGATGCAACAGCGTATGATGACGTTCCTTGCAGGTATGGCAATTATGCGCACTGGAGCAGCCCTTCACTTGATGACCGCGGGCAAAACAGTTCAGACAAAGTCCCTGCTGTCTACTGGTTTCCAGCCGCCTGTGAACAGGCATATCAAGAAAACTAGGGCAGAGCCGTATTGGGTGATTCTCCCGATGGCACAGCTTACACGAAGCCGGTTTGAGCTGGGCTTTCGCGGGGAACGCTTGGACCTTCATCGTTGCAGAGGATTTGCGGGGGCCAAAGGGGATGGCTTGCACACTTGGGCCCGACTTATGTTCTTCGGTGGCATCCAGGACACGATACCGATCGGTAAGAAATTGGTTCAAATCGGAGCAATTTGAGACGACAGTCTTATTTGGCACTGATTGCTCCCACAGGAGGATTGTGGCCTTCGGCAATTTGCTAGTGCAGATGGCGATAAGTAAGACATCCCAATTCTCCGTACTAACACCCGAACGCTCAAGCGCGGTAAGACACCCTTGAAACGCAGTCTGCAGCTCTCGCAAGGATTTGCCCGACTCTTGTGCCACCGCGGGAATCTGAAGGAGTTGTCTGGCTTGAGTCATGACAAGCAGACGGCTATTTTCATACCGTGCGGTGAGGTTCTCCCACGCGGCCTGGAAACCCTTATTCGTCAGGGGGGACTTAGCTACGATGGTTCTCGCTTCCCCTCGCGTCTTGGTGTTCAGGTGATAGAGCTTCTCCACTTGTGACAAGTACGGGTTGGCGATATAAATGGCGGCGAACAAATCGCGGAATGTGGGCCATGCTAGGCTGTCGCCATCAAATGTCTCCACCTCACACGGAGGAACTCTATGCCCCGCCGGCCTCGACGGAGCGGTTGGCTGACGCATAAGACTCGTCATCTGTGCCGAGAGCTGTTCGATGCGTTCTCCGAACAACGTCCCGCATCGCACATACGCCGCATAAGCGTATTCGTGTTTCGCCTTGATGCGGCTTATGTTTGCCAAGCTTTCCTCGTCGGTTTGGACTGTCAAGGCCTTGTGACAACGGGAGTGTTCCATCTCGACAGTTGACCAAAGGGATTTGAGCTGCTCTAAGTGCATTTTAATGGAAAACAAGGGCATTTCAGAAGTTAGAGCCTCACTCTCCCGAGCTTCGAACAGAGTCAATGCGTCGCACGCCAGAATGAAATCGGAGAGGGACATTCTGGAGTGTTCTCTGCGCTGTTGTGATACGGATCGGGTGACGGGAGCGTCAGAACAGTGCGTCACAACAACGTGCGGGATCTGGGTCTGGGTTGAAAGCTTGGAACGACCTTTGTGTTCACTCGAGTCTTTAACCGAGAATCTGCGACCCTGAGGGAGGCTGGACGAAGACGGACGGGATCTTGGGGATTCGCTGCGGCTGCGAACAGACGAGAACTTGCGCAAAATATCCGTACGCTTCACGGTAGCCGGAGTTATCGGAGGCCGAACCTTCTCCGAAGTTGAAGAGGGAGACGAAAGACCGTTAGACTTCGGCGCAGTCTTGGACGGCTCCGTGGACATACTCAGGGGACGACCTTACCGTCGAACACCGAGTTTGTGGGTTTTTTTTTTTTTTTTTGTTTTGGAAAAAAAACCACAGGAAATGAGAAGTGGACTGTATTAGGACGCAAGAGCTTTCTCACTGTGCACCACAGGATTGCGGGAGAATTATCTCGCGTGTGGCTCGGAAACGGAGCCCTTTTAATGGGGATAGATGCGGAACAATATACGAACGCACGAGTGCGGATCAAAACTTGCACGTAGACAAAGCTAAATGATTACAAAACAAGTTTGTATGGATTCGTAAGTAACGCTGGGAGTACGTATAAAACAAAACACGGAGGAAATATATAAATAAAGATGTATAGGATAAAAGAAAATACGTTTTTGTATAAATCTGGATCTGGATATATATATGTGCGCACAATACTGGCCGGAAAAAATTATATATATAATTTACAAATATGGACGGATGTATAAATATGGGCCCGATAGTGCTGGAAAAAATATATATATGTATTTATTTATAAATATGGTCGGATATATATATGAGCGCAAAAGGCTGGCCAGAAAAAAAATATATTTATAATTTTTGAATATGAATGGATATATAAATATGGGCCCGATAGTGCTGGAAAAAATATATATGTATTTATTTATAAATATGGGCGGATATATAATTAGGCGAAAAAAGGGAATCGGAAATAATGTGATTTGAACTTGGCGCGCTTGAGCCGCCTATCGATATCACGACTCGACTCACGTGTCACCACTACTCCGAAAACAGCTGTCGGCCGTTGTTTATATTTTGATGTTGTTGTTTAATTATGTTAATAATTTTTTTTTTTGTGGTTGTGCAAAAAAGGAGAAAACCAATAACAAAAGAACGCTTTTACACGCCGCGAGTGTTGTGCGCGAAGGCAAACAAAACAAACGATCAATGCATGTGGACAAATGCTTGATCTATGTATGTACGTACATGCATAAGTACACAGGTGAGTATATAGATATATGTGCACACGCGTTGTTCACAACAAAAAAAATAACGTAAGTAATTGTCATTTAATTGGAGGTGGGGTGGTGTTAAATCAATGCGCGACACCGAAATGGATTATGTGTTGTGGATATGTACATACATATGTGCAATGTATGACTATGTAAGTATGTATGTACGTATGTAAGCAAGTGCACCGGTTTCCAAAGACGCGCGTGGGGAATTAATTACGCACCTAATTCGAACGCGCAAGAAATCGCGGTGCATACGTTAAGTGTTATTAAAAAAAAAACAATACTTTTTGGCCTTTTGTGTTGTGGTAAATGTGTGAAGGGATTATATGTATGTACATGGATATGTACATATGCGCGTACATCAACAGATGACGATGTGTGTATGTACGTAGATACGCGCGTGCGGAAATTAGTTTGGCATTAAAAATAATTATTTCAACACATAAGAAAACGCGGTGAACACTTGGATTATTATTTTTTTTCTATTTTTTATAACACTTTAATATTTTTTGTTTTTTAACCCTGTACGCGGACTTGGCAAACAGCTGTGGAAATTACATGTACATGTGAATGCTTATGTAAAAAAGGTGGATTTGGACAAGTGCGGGGAAAAAATATAAATAAAAATGGAAATGTAATGTAAAATGAGAACGTTGGACAAACACGCTAAGGATTAGGAACTACCATGGACCCTTGGAACAGGTCAGGTATGTACATACAATATGTAAAAGTGTGTAGGTCGCTATGGAGAAGCGGGAAAACCTCACACTTTTATTAGTATGTAGGGGCAAATAAAACGAATAATGAAATTTTGG
Source organism: Drosophila willistoni (assembly GCF_018902025.1). NCBI lineage: Eukaryota > Metazoa > Arthropoda > Insecta > Diptera > Drosophilidae > Drosophila > Drosophila willistoni. Next base: position 87,249 of record NW_025814605.1, on the reverse strand, counting down.
TACTTATCAGGAATTCCGCCGATGCAAGCTGGAGGAGCGGAAGGATATCCGGCTCGAAGGACCAATGTTTGTGGAGGGGCGGAAGAACCCGACTAAGCCTGAAAAGGTTGGCGGGTGCCAATATCTTCAGGGTCTCGTACGTGAGTGATTAAAACGCGCGAAAACCTTCGTTTTAATTAATGATGTTTTATTGAATTCACTAGGTATACCGACACACACACGAAATGGTTCGGTGTACAACAGATTGACAATTCGAGAAAAATATATAGGTGATGAACGGATGTTCGGGTGAAAATCTCGATTCGTAATAATGGCGATGCCCATTGGAAAAAACCCAGTCACCCCTCCTGGTGTGACCGTAGATGCCAAGGATCAGAAAACCCTCCTCACTCCTCACTGCTCTTCGCCGCTCACTGCTGTTCACCCGGTGGCGTGAACATCGCCCATAGAGAGGTGCCGGATTTAATGAATGCCACTTTGTTCGTTATATATTTAAGCTACATATGTGTGCATTTAGTTCTAGTGTTACAAAAATAAAGGAACGATATAAGTTTCTAATTTTAATCAAATAAGCAGGAAATAATTTACAAATTTATTGGTCACTGCCAAAATCTGATGTCCTGTTCTTTTGCTTTAAGTAATATTGAATTTCGTTTGAAAATAGTTTTAGGTAAATATCATAAGCAACACTAAAACGCCTAACTTGATTCTCAAGATCTTTATACTTTATTATAATGACTTCAAGAAGTTTGCTTTTTAGTCATTAGATGGAAATTAAATCGTGTGGTTACTTATACTCTTAACTTTTGATAATTTATTCACTAATGCATTTATATATTTAATGCATATATTTCAACTTTAAACCAAGCCCAGTGATATACCTACAACTGATCTGAGCTAAGCCTTGTAGACAATCTTCTAGTTTACATTTAATATTGACATTCTGCAGAAATTTCAATCGGTATTGTTCCAGAATGGAAAACCACCATGATCATTTGGCGCTTTACCTCTTGGACGATAGTCAACACTTCAGGCGAGAAAATGAGTCATGCTTTTAACCAACTTTTTAGGCCTAAACCTTTTGGTAAAGCAATAAAATGTTTAGAATAACTATACAATGGCCTGATGGCAACTTATTTTGTTATTTAAACGAATCATAAAAAAAAACAATATAAGTATTGTGAAAATAGTTAGAATATAGTTTGTAGGTGCTTTTTAATTTTACCATTTCTAGTTAAGGAAACTCGCGACTTTTGCATTTTGTTGTATGCACTTTTCCACACACATTGAAACAATAGTTTTGAGGGAGCCATGTGAAATGTTGAAATGTTTGGCCATAAATTATATGACTATATGGCTCAGCAATGGTGTTAGTGGAGAGTTAAGATATAGATTTCCATCACATGATGACTAGCCGGCGAGGCTGTAAATGTGTGTGTATATATGTGTATTGTTACTCTGCATGAAACTGTCATATTGCAAATGACACGCCAGGGAGTTGTCCCTCCGTTTCTCTATTTCGCTGCATTAGAACCGAAAAATGTTTCGCCACAAACCACCAAAAGATGGTAGGTCCTAGATATGTCCTGTCCTTTCGTTTCCGCTGCTGCTGCACTGACAGCTGCTCGTGTTTTTTGGTCATCACATTAGCTTTCATTCAGCTTTTGTGTGGTCATAATTCACCAGAATTAATTGTCGCATTCGAGTTGAAACTGTTTGTGTGTGTGTATCCTTTAGTACATTTTATTACATTTTGCCTTTGCTTTAAGTCAACGGCAATGTGAGTTTTTTTTCGGGCCCTCTTTCACTTTTGGATTGTTGTTGCTATTTATACGAAATGGCTTTTAAAATAGGCAAATAAGTAAATTCTTGTTTTTTTTTTTTGTTTAAGGGAGGCGCCAGCCTGTTGGGTGCGGATGTGGTGGGCGTAACTGACTTGCCGCCCATTTGGCAGACACTCGTATAAATAAGTCAAGAGACTATCTCTCTCTCACTCTCATTCTGTCTCCTTGATAACGATGCCATTCAAATGCTAAACAAAAAAGGCGGCAAAAAGTTGAAAAACTTTTGTTTTGTTTTATTTATTATACGTATTTGGTTGCTGTTGTTGTTGTTGTTGCAGTTGTTTTGGGTTATAAAATGAAACGAATGTAGACAAAACTTTGGCCCCGTTTTGAAAGTTGCACAAGCTATGCAGACAAAGACACGCCCTCAGCGATTCCGACAATTGGGTTAGAAATGGGCAAGAAATAGGAGTTAAATATGTACAGTGGTAAATGTCTAATATAGTTAGGCATAACAGTTTAGCCACTTTGCATAGTGAAATCTTGGGTATAAGCCGGTTCATGTTTATTTTTAGTTCCATATCATATCTTCAACGATAAAACTAGTTGCGAATTGCAACTAAATGAAGCCAAAAACAGATTGGCAAAGCTTACAACTATTTTTGTTTTCATTTTGTAACTACAGTCGTAATTTTTGACTGGCTAATACTTAGGGTTTAATGAAAATTTAAAAAACATAGAAATAATTTGTATAATGGAAAATAAGGTTCAATATTTTTGACAGATTTTCTAACTGCATTGGTCCCACCGTTGCTGTCGAAAGCGCCGCTGGAATGCGGCCTGGAAAAAATAAAAAACTCCGACTCCCACACACACAGTCACATACAAACACACATACATACATACACACACACACCACACGGGTCAAGGAGGGCCTCCATATGACTGTATACGTACCTCGTTGCGGGGACTCCTCTGCCGCCTGTGTGCTGGCCCTGAAGCTGGTTTGCCAACCTCCACTTGGCTGGACCATTGGAGCCGGTAGGGGTGAGGGGGAGGCTGCAGATCGCTTTTTTCCCGCCTCTCTCATCGTTGCGCCTGTCTTTGCTGGTGTGGGTGAGAAATATCCACTTTTATCCACCTTTCTCCACTTTCTTTTGTTGTTGCACGACGTGTTCTTCATCTTCACACCGCTACGTATCAGCTGATCGTACCAGTGGCAGGCGGCGCCTCTGGGCCAACCGTTTCGAAGCTTCTTCTTCCTCCGGATTTAAATTCAAATTTAAAAATTGATACCGATATAGTGCGTATGATGGAGCTGCATGAAACACTGTGCCGAAAAATGACCGATAGCCACCCCGCAAAAATGGTCCAAAAGGGCGTCATCGCCACGCAAACAACACCGGTGATGAATAGCCATCTGGGTTTTCCCATAAGTCTGAGCCAGCCAGCTAAAGCTGCTACGCCCAAACGCCAGAGAGAGGATGCCGCCATTCAGCGGAGAACCCCACCAAAACGTGGGAAAACGACACAGGGTTCTCGACCAGAACAACCGGAAACCAAATTGGCGAATGCAAACACATCGTGGGCCAATTCAGTCAATGCAGCCGAAGCGGATGCAGAATGGCAGACGGTGTCTCGAAAGCGGCCTTACAAGCAACCAGCTCGAAGGGACAAGCCTGCGGCCATCGTGATCCAGGCCAGGCCTCTTACGCCCAAATTCTTGGAATGGTTACAAGACGAACCGATGGCAAACTCGATGGTGTCAAAAGCAACGTAAAGCGCACAAGAAAGACAGCCAAGGGCGAGCTGCTTCTAGAACTCAAGCGAGACGGCGATCCTGACTGCCAAAAACTGAGGAACGAGCTTACCCAAGTTCTAGGCCAGCAAGCGTCGGTAAGGGCAGTAGGAACTGAAGCTTGGATCGAGATACGCAAACTCGATACCTTGGTATCAGCAGACCATATTATAGAAGCTTTGACGAAAATTATTGGCGATGCCACCGCAAACGTGCGAGTCCGAAGTTTGCGCCATACTTTTGGTGATACACAGTTGGCTGTCTTGTCAATGCCGCGCTCGACTGCTGACTCCTTGCTCAAGACGGGATCAATTGCAATAGGATGGACGCTCTGCCCGATTCGGGAACGGCAATCAAAGCAAAGATGCTACAAATGTTTAAACTTCGGCCACACGGCGACAAAGTGCAGTAGCTCAATTGATCGCACAAATTGGTGCCTTAAATGTGGGGCTACAGACCTCATGCAGCAACTTTCCTGTCTGCTTCAACTGCGTAGACGCCAAACGTCAACAGGTGGGGCATTACACTGGCAGCCGACGTTGCCCAATGACGAGTGCAGGAGCGAAACAGCAGCATAACCTATGAATTTGCTACAATTAAATTTGAGCCACTGTGCGGCGGCACATGATTTATTAGCGCAATCAGTAAGGGAAATGAATAAGAGCCATATAGAAACCGGCCTGGCAGCTCATGGGCAACAGACTCTTCGGGGAAAGCTGCAATCTGGTTGTGCGGCAATCGTACTCCGCCTATGCAGCACATCTACGCACATAGAGGATTTGTCAGAGCACACATAGGCGACATATGGGTGTACAGCTGCTACTTGGCACCAAGTCTTACCCCCCAAGAATTCCAGTCGGCAATGGACCAACTCGCTTTGGATGCCAGAGGAAAGGGCAAAACAATAGTTGCAGGCGACTTTAACTCGTGCAACTCGTGGTCCACGGAATGGGGTAGTGCCCGAACAAACTCCAGGGGCCGTACAATTCTTGAGAGCCTCGCCTCACTCGAACTTGTCGTGCTAAACACGGGCAACAACCACACGTTCTGCAGAGCTGGCTACGGATCAGTGATTGACGTCACATTTGCAAGCCGGCAACTTGCATCACAGACCAACTGGCAATTGTGTAGTCATTACACGGCTAGCGACCACTTAGCCATATTGTGCACTATCGGCAGCCGCCCCGCCGAAAACGTAACCACTGACCAAAATGCAAAAATGTTTAGAGCTTAGGCGAAGAGAACTAAAACTTGCCATTTAGGAGAGTAAACGCAAATGCTTCTTAGAAATGTGCAACGCCGCCGAGAACGACATTTGGGGGGCTGCTTACAAAGTGGCCATGAAGAAGCTCAATGCAAACAAGCCCGCGACTCCCAACGAATCCCAAATGAAACTCATTGTAGAGACTCTGTTCCCGAACACCTCAAATATATCGCCAAGACCCACTCGGATCGCTAATATGCGAGTCATTCGCGATATCAGCACCGAAGAAATTCTTGCAGTCGCCGCTAGACTGCAGGACCAAAAAGCCCCAGGCCCGGATGCGATACCAAACAAGGCGCTAAAACTGGCGGCACGCCTCCAGCCTAAAAAATTCGCAGAGGTCTTCAATAAATGCATGCACGATGGCATCTTTCCAGACATTTGGAAATTGCAAAATCTGGACCCATCGGCATACAGGCCAATCTGCCTTCTGGACTCGGTCTCGAAACTGTTTGAAAAACTGCTGGTGCAGAGTGTTGAGTCCGCCATCAAGAACTCTGGCGACCTCTCACCGATGCAGTTTGGGTTTAGACGCGCAAAGTCCACAATCGACGCGCTACAAACAGTAGTTGACATAGCCAGTAATGCCATTGAGGGCCAGCGATGGGTGGAAAAAAGGAATACTGCTTGGTCACCACTCTAGAGTGGAAAACGCCTTCAACACCGCAAACTGGAGTCGGATCCTAAGCTCTCTTCGGGAGTTTCGGGTACCAGAGTACCTAGTCCTCATGGTGGAAGACTATTTCCGAAATCGTATCCTGCGCTACAACACTCAAAGTGGCTGGCGCACACATGTCGTCAAAGGAGGTGTCCGCAAGGCTCCGTTCTGGGTCCAATCCTTTGGAACGTGATGTATGATGGCGTGCTTAGGCTTTCTCTCCCACCTGGAACCCGGATTGTCGGCTTTGCAGATGACGTGGCGATAGTGGTGGTAGCGAAGCACCTACATGAGACGGAAAGCAAAACGGCCGAGGCAGTCGACACAGTCAAAGGATGGCTAAACAATGTTGGCTTGGAGCTTGCAGTCCAAAAAACCGAAGCTGTCTTGATCAGCAGCCGCAAAGTCGTAGAGGTAGCGGAAATTTCACTAGATACATGCAAAATAACTTCATCCAGGGCAATACGCTATCTAGGCATCCTACTAGACACCCGGTTTAGCTTCAAGGAACACCTGGAGCACGCAAATACAAAAGCTGCAGAAATAGGCCGCTGCATTACGCGGTTCTTGCTCAACTCCAGAGGCCCAAGCCAACGGCAGCGTATACTATTGGTAATTGTGGTGAGATCGATAATGCTCTATGGAGCTCCTATTTGGGCAACGGCTATGCGGCAGAAATCATATCGCCAAGGGCTCGAATCAACGTACAGACTGGGAGCCATACGAGTGTGTCGAGGCTTCCGAACAATGTCAGACGAGGCTGCGCTAGTCATAGCTGGACTAACACCTATCGACCTTCTGGCGAAGGAGTCCCAGTTCATCTATAATAGAAGGCAAACTAGCGAATGGACGCCACTGGCAAAACAAGAGGCAAAAAGAGCAGCCAGAAGAGCGAGCTTAGAAGACTGGCAAGCAAGATGGACATCCTCATCCAAAGGCAGGTGGACGTTTAGGCTGATCCCGAACCTGGAGCCCTGGCTCTCGAGAAGTCACGGAGAGGTAACGTTCGAGTTAACCCAATTGTTAAGTGAATTGTTAAGAAAACGGCTTGGTGGAGGACGCCGAGCATGTGCTTTTCTGCTGCCCGAGATTCCAGAGTGAACGCCATGAGCTCGAGGAAGCGTTTGGGGAACTACCTACGGTCGAGAACATGGCCAACATAATGTGTGCTAGCCAAGGAAAATGGTCCGCGGCCTGCACTCTTGCAAAAAAGGCGCTCTTCGCCGCCTGGAGAGACAGCGAAACGCCTGAGGGGCATGAGGCCCGCCTTTCTAGCCTGCGAAGCAATACCCCCGGCAGTCCCGCAGGCTATATTGGCACCCAAAACATCTATTTCTTCAATGTCCTTTCCCACTTCTACCTTTTCCACACTATACTCTTCCATCTTTCTCTAACTTGTTACATTTTCTTTGTTAAATAAATGCATTAAAAAAAAAACATACAAACACACACACACACACAGTGTGCCCTGCATAAAAAACTGCTTATTACGTCGTATAGTGAGTAGAGATTACGGTCTTTGTTGGCGGCAACGGCAACGGCGGCATCTGTGGCAGCTCATGGGACGCTTCAACAACAATTGAAATAAATGAATTTACTAAAGCAAAAAAAAAACGTATATAAAAAGGATTGTGGCATAAAATTCAATGATAAAGGCTTTTATATATTCTTAAATATTGTATACATATTCATTTAAGATTCAATCGTAAATTGCAATTCGAAAATGCCAATTGAAGCGATTTCTTCAACATTTATGATGCCACAAAATGTTAACTGAGAATCAGAAACAAATTCATTTGCTTAACCACCCGAAGCGGGCTTGCGACTGAGCTTTAATTAAGTTTCTGTCTGGCAGCTATTTCAAACTCAATTAAACACGGTAAGCCAAGTTAAGGGTACCTCTCATTGCCCTAGTATATTTTCCGTTCTCTTGGACACAGCTGTTCTTTATGTACCCCACACCCATACATCTACACACAAACAAGCACACACACACTCTCCTCAATGGGGGATACATTAGTGTATTTTAAATATTTTAATACTGCCGGCAGTTGCTTTTCGGATTTGTTTGGTCTTTTAGTTTGATCTCATTTGGAAAAGGTCGAAAGGCCTAACATTATTTGATTGCCACTTCAATCCACTTTCACTCTTTGTGTCTTTGGCTCACAATTGTCAATTCCCTTCCACACACACGCACACACACACTCCGGATAGGCACGTGTGTTTCAACTGAACCTTTTTGTTCTTTCCTCTGTATTCTTTATGTTTTCATTTTTGCATATAAGACTTTTGTTTATTTGAATTTTCGGCAAAAGTGACCCGCCTAGTGACCATGCATAATTAGATTGAAATTTTTGGGTCAAATTGTTTGTACTTTGTAAATTGGTTTCACTTATTTGTTTTGGACACAAAATGTTATTGTATCTAATATTGAATGCTGTTAGCTATAAGTACTTGAATTTCTGTAGAAATAAGCTTCATCTTCAAGCCAATGTTAATAAGTTAAAAATTTTGTTACGAAATATTTAATAGAAGCGTGAAATTTGTCTATATATTATGAAGTTCGTTTTAAGCTTAAGGCCTTATGACTTATATAATAGAGTCATTAAAACTGTATAGACCAGAAGAGAGTTATGAAAAATAAGAAAACTATATAAAGATGAAGATTCTTCCGCCCCCAAAATCAATAAACTCTCTTTTGCAATAGTATAAAAACAGAAGAGTACAATGATGGATCAACGCAAACTCCTCCTAGACCGTTGGAGCTACAGAGCTGAAATTTTACATGTAGGCTTGTATATACTGCAGGCGTTGTATATCTCGGATTCAGCCGGATCGGATCACTATATCATATAGCTCCCATACAAATGGCAAAGTCACGAACAGTGACTTTTCTTTTCTTAATCGTTATTTTCAGAGCTATTGTCATGAAATTTAATATTGGTAAGTAAATTACACATATAAACGACTATGCCAAATTAGATCAAGATCGGGTGACTATATCATATAGCTCCCATTGGAACGATCTTTTGAAAACAGTGACTTTTGTCAATAACTTCGTCACTTTGACGCGATTGCTTTCAAATTAAACATTTGTTAGTTTAATATATCTGTTAATGGCTGTGCCGAATTTGATACAGATCGGGTTACTATATCACATAGCTCCCATAGGAACGATCGGTGGAAAACAGTGACTTTGATCAATATTAGTTTTTTCCTATGCTAAGACTATAGGCCGTTCTTTCTCAAAGTTTAGACTTTTTAGATAAAACGTTTGTCCACTTTGATGGCTATAGGTAAGGAAAGAGTTGCCATAAAAGTTGCAAGGGTATACAAACTTTGACGCGGTCGAAGTTAGCCCCGGCCCTCTGGTTTTTTAACAACTTGTTAAGTACTTAAATGACACTTGAAATCAGAACTCTCCTTCTTTAATCTGAAAATCTTTTCTGTCTATTGAATTAATTATAAAAATCCAACTACATTAAATATTTTTTTTGTTATGTTCATAAGATGCTTAAAAAATGTACTAAGTTCAATTCAAAGAATTAATCTAAGCCGTGTGGTATTCGTAAGTTCGCAGAATCATTTCCAATGTGTCTGCCCAGAGTCATGTCTCGTACAGAAGGTCCTTTATTGTTATCTTCCAGACTTACATTGCTTGAACGAAAATAATTGGCCTCTCTCTCCTGTGGGTGTGCTCAGTGGGGGATTTATTTTGAACACATTTATATGTTGTAGGTACTAATTGATTTTTCGGATGCATTCATGTCCATTTTGTCAATGGTCAATCATTTGTCAAGCGCACCTGTTCAATGTAACGTTATTTTTGTCTCCTCTTTTATGTGTATCTATTATTATTGAGAGTCAATGAACCAAACTAACCAAATGTACTTGCATTTGGGGCAACTAGCCAATTATTGTTTGCAATTTGAACACATCAAATGATGCAAATTATGGTCTTTAAAATGCATTTCTGTCACTTTGAAGTGAGTGAAGGGAGGAAACCTTTCTCTTACACAGATCTCATTTACATTTTTGCAACTCTTTGGGTTCCTCTGTCCCCGTCCCGGATTTCGAGTGCGTGTGTGTATGTGTGTTGTGTTGTTTATGTTTGCAGCACAGACATTTGCATACCAAGATATGAGAAGGAATGTCGTTTGCATAATAATTTAACGCATTATCTTCATCCAAACCCGACAGTTCCAACCGACGTCATGTCCGTCTCCTTTAACCGAATAGTTAAGCATAAGTAAGACAGATGGAGATGAGGTTGAGTTGCTTTACCCAATAGGATTTACGCTTTTGAGTTCGCTAACGAGGCTAATTTCTATGAGGTCAAGTTGTTGCACCCACATCCACGACAGTGCTGCTCTCTGCTATAGTTATTAAGCATACGACACGTATGCCAAGTGGCTTAAACGTTTTGAACACTTAAAAATGCTTTGTGGTTAATTAGTCCATGATGTGACAGAGATAGGACCTAGAGACAGGACAGACTCGTGTGTTAGCCAAATGTTTGTCAACTTTAATTGATTTGATAAGTTAACCAACTTTCCAAAAAATTTACATATTCTGTCTCATATCTTTATCGAGAAAGTCCCGCAAGCTCCCGCTGTGAATTGAGCTGAGGGGTTCATTTTTTCCCACTTTTGCACTCAGCATGAACTTTGCGGCTTTTAACGAGCCCCATAAAATCTTTGTCCTCAAGTTGCAAGCACTCGTTGCGGCAAGTTCCATAAGCGTGTTGCAAGTGAAAACATCCAATTGTTGTTTGATGTGGGTTGCGTCGTCGTGTGGTGCATTGTGCAAGAAGTTTTCCCCAATTTCGCCTTGTACGTTTTATTTATTTTTTAAATTAAAAAAAGGAAAAGTGTCTTTCATTCATTTAATTAATATAAAAACGAATGTAAATAAATTATTTTAAGTAAGCTTTCATTTGTCAAAGAATAAAATAATGAGAATAAATCTGTTATTCTGCTGCCAAACGGTAAACATTATTCAAAGAAAAACTAGGTGATTTACAATGTCTCAGTCAGAGGCGACTGGTAAATAAAACGTACAACTGCATAGGAATACTTTAATCGTAAGTTTGCTTTAACAATTAATGATCACTTACTATGTTTACAGTCAGATGCAAATCGTATGGTGATTCCAACCAGTCTACGTCCAAAAGTCCTTAAACTATTACATGAGGGACATTGGGGCATTGTTCGCATGAAGCAAATTGCAAGGAAACATGTTTGGCTGCCATGAAGACATAAAAAAGCTAGCTCAGTCATGCAACATCTTCAAGATCAACAATCCAGCACCACCACGACAATACCAGAGTTGGCCTACAGCAACCACAGCTTGGGAGCGAATCCACATCGATTTCGGTTGTGGTTAATTTGTGTAGACGGATACTCGCAGTTCCCGTTTACTGTTCAAATGACATCGGTAACAACCGCCAAAACAATCTCAGCTTTGTCTTCAATTTTTGCAATCGAAGGATATCCTGAGACTACGGTCAGCGATAATGGACCGCAGCTTACGTCTGAAGCATTCAAAGAGTTTTGCATACTCCATGGAATCAAGCATATAACAACAGCACCATTTCACCCAGCCTCTAATGGATTGGCTGAGCGATTTGTACAATCTTTTAAAATTTCTGTGAAGAAAAATATTCAGGAAGGTTTGCCTGTACGAACAGCAGTAACGAAATATCTTGCTTCTTACAGATTCACCCCAAATGCACAAGGTAAATCTCCTGCTGAGTTAATTCACGGTCGTTCATTTCGCACCGTATTAAGTCAACTTTTCGAAAAGCCTGTCGAAACTAAATACAGCACAAATCAAAATGTATTTTCCAGAAATTTCTCGAGGGGAGAAAAGTGGATCGAAGGCACTATCGATCGACCAATTGGACGAATGCTGTACGTCGTAGGTACATCAAATGGCTTTATCAAGCGCCATTTCAACCAAATCAAACCACGAATGTCAGACAACACGTCCGAGGACAACGCGACTAAGTATTGGTTCGTTCCTGAAATACCACAACCAGCTCCTTGTTCAACACCACAATTACAAGAAGACCAGCCAGAAACGCATCACGATCTTCCCAATACCCTTCAAGAAACTGTTCCTGATCCTGGTGAAAATGCAGCAACGTCGAATGAAACTCCAAATCGAAACCAATCTTCTGGTATACCTGTTCGACAAAGTACAAGAGCTCGCCAGGAAGTCAATCGGTTCAAGACACCGAAAATCTAAAAATTAATTGCCGTTTATAATTTAAAGGGGTAGATGTGTTATGTATCATTTAAAATCTAAAATAAGCATTTCCCAACATTGTTAAACCTAGTATTCCTTAGATATGGTAACATTTCATTACTCATCAATAAACAGTCAGTCTAGCATAAGCTCTCAAGAAAACACGCGTACCTCTCTACTGTGGACACAACAGTATAGTTATTCTAAACTTTTTATTTTTATTTTTTTTTTATTTTATTTTGCTTTACCAAAGGTTACCTCCAAGAGGTAAAGCGCCAAATGATCATGGTGGTTTTCCATTCTGGAACAATACCGATTGAAATTTCTGCAGAATGTCAATAATAAATGTAAACTAGAAGATTGTCTACAAGGCTTAGCTCATATCAGTTGTAGGTATATCAATGGACTTGGTTTTAAGTTGAACTGGGTTATGCTAAAAATTAGGGACATATAAATGCATTAGTGAATAAATTATCAAAAGTTAAGAGTATAAGTAACCACACGATTTAATTTCCATCTAATGACTAAAATTAAAGCAAACTTCTTGAAGTCATTATAATAAAGTATAAAGATCTTGAGAATCAAGTTAGGCGTTTTAGTGTTGCTTATGATATTTACCTAAAACTATTTTCAAACGAAATTCAATATTACTTAAAGCAAAAGAACAGGACATCAGATTTTGGCAGTGACCAATAAATTTGTAAATTATTTCCTGCTTATTTGATTAAAATTAGAAACTTATATCGTTCCTTTATTTTTGTAACACTAGAACTAAATGCACACATATGTAGCTTAAATATATAACAAACAAAGTGGCATTCATTAAATCCGGCACCTCTGGTTACTATGGGCGATATATAATAGAGTCATTAACACTGTATAGACCAGAAGAGAGTTATGAAAAATAAGAAAACTATGTAAAGATGAAGATTCTTCCGTCCCCAAAATTAATAAACTCTCTTTTGCAAGAGTATAAAAACAGAAGAGTACAATGAACTGTCGCAGAATACTTCGTCATTGTGTGTATATGTTTGTATGCGTATATATATGCTTGGGTGTGTGTGTGTATGTGAGTGAAGTTGAGTGGATTTTAGTGAAAGAAATGTCTGCGAATTGTCCTGGCTGAAAAAAGCACAAAAAGGCGGAAAAACGAAAAGGAGTTGATGTTGATGTTATTGTTTTTTTTCCTTACATATTTCGACCACAGATGTTATACAAACAAAAGGAGGGGGTAAAGGGATATGGAATAAGTACTTTTTGACACAGAAATTCTAGAAAAAAAGTCCATCTCATACTTGGGACACACATGCAAAGTCTATGGAATAAAGAAGTCATGCTCAATCATCAATTTTTTAAGCAATATTTTATTTTGTTTTCTTTTTTTTGTATACTTTTTCGTTTATATTAACTTGTTTCTTGTGTGTATGAAGTTATGTATTGATGTGTATATATATTTATAAATGAAACTCGACCAAGTCAAACTTGGCTTGTTAAAACTTTTTGGCCATACCAAATTCAAGGCCTTGGTTATGGCGAATATTTCGAGCCAAACAAAAGGCTTCCATCATAATAATTTAACGCATTATCTTCATCCAAACCCGACAGTTCCAACCGACGTCATGTCCGTCTCCTTTAACCGAATAGTTAAGCATAAGTAAGACAGATGGAGATGAGGTTGAGTTGCTTTACCCAATAGGATTTACGCTTTTTGAGTTCGCTAACGAGGCTAATTTCTATGAGGTCAAGTTGTTGCACCCACATCCACGACAGTGCTGCTCTCTGCTATAGTTATTAAGCATACGACACGTATGCCAAGTGGCTTAAACGTTTTGAACACTTAAAAATGCTTTGTGGTTAATTAGTCCATGATGTGACAGAGATAGGACCTAGAGACAGGACAGACTCGTGTGTTAGCCAAATGTTTGTCAACTTTAATTGATTTGATAAGTTAACCAACTTTCCAAAAAATTTACATATTCTGTCTCATATCTTTATCGAGAAAGTCCCGCAAGCTCCCGCTGTGAATTGAGCTGAGGGGTTCATTTTTTCCCACTTTTGCACTCAGCATGAACTTTGCGGCTTTTAACGAGCCCCATAAAATCTTTGTCCTCAAGTTGCAAGCACTCGTTGCGGCAAGTTCCATAAGCGTGTTGCAAGTGAAAACATCCAATTGTTGTTTGATGTGGGTTGCGTCGTCGTGTGGTGCATTGTGCAAGAAGTTTTCCCCAATTTCGCCTTGTACGTTTTATTTATTTTTTAAATTAAAAAAAGGAAAAGTGTCTTTCATTCATTTAATTAATATAAAAACGAATGTAAATAAATTATTTTAAGTAAGCTTTCATTTGTCAAAGAATAAAATAATGAGAATAAATCTGTTATTCTGCTGCCAAACGGTAAACATTATTCAAAGAAAAACTAGGTGATTTACAATGTCTCAGTCAGAGGCGACTGGTAAATAAAACGTACAACTGCATAGGAATACTTTAATCGTAAGTTTGCTTTAACAATTAATGATCACTTACTATGTTTACAGTCAGATGCAAATCGTATGGTGATTCCAACCAGTCTACGTCCAAAAGTCCTTAAACTATTACATGAGGGACATTGGGGCATTGTTCGCATGAAGCAAATTGCAAGGAAACATGTTTGGCTGCCATGAAGACATAAAAAAGCTAGCTCAGTCATGCAACATCTTCAAGATCAACAATCCAGCACCACCACGACAATACCAGAGTTGGCCTACAGCAACCACAGCTTGGGAGCGAATCCACATCGATTTCGGTTGTGGTTAATTTGTGTAGACGGATACTCGCAGTTCCCGTTTACTGTTCAAATGACATCGGTAACAACCGCCAAAACAATCTCAGCTTTGTCTTCAATTTTTGCAATCGAAGGATATCCTGAGACTACGGTCAGCGATAATGGACCGCAGCTTACGTCTGAAGCATTCAAAGAGTTTTGCATACTCCATGGAATCAAGCATATAACAACAGCACCATTTCACCCAGCCTCTAATGGATTGGCTGAGCGATTTGTACAATCTTTTAAAATTTCTGTGAAGAAAAATATTCAGGAAGGTTTGCCTGTACGAACAGCAGTAACGAAATATCTTGCTTCTTACAGATTCACCCCAAATGCACAAGGTAAATCTCCTGCTGAGTTAATTCACGGTCGTTCATTTCGCACCGTATTAAGTCAACTTTTCGAAAAGCCTGTCGAAACTAAATACAGCACAAATCAAAATGTATTTTCCAGAAATTTCTCGAGGGGAGAAAAGTGGATCGAAGGCACTATCGATCGACCAATTGGACGAATGCTGTACGTCGTAGGTACATCAAATGGCTTTATCAAGCGCCATTTCAACCAAATCAAACCACGAATGTCAGACAACACGTCCGAGGACAACGCGACTAAGTATTGGTTCGTTCCTGAAATACCACAACCAGCTCCTTGTTCAACACCACAATTACAAGAAGACCAGCCAGAAACGCATCACGATCTTCCCAATACCCTTCAAGAAACTGTTCCTGATCCTGGTGAAAATGCAGCAACGTCGAATGAAACTCCAAATCGAAACCAATCTTCTGGTATACCTGTTCGACAAAGTACAAGAGCTCGCCAGGAAGTCAATCGGTTCAAGACACCGAAAATCTAAAAATTAATTGCCGTTTATAATTTAAAGGGGTAGATGTGTTATGTATCATTTAAAATCTAAAATAAGCATTTCCCAACATTGTTAAACCTAGTATTTCTTAGATATGGTAACATTTCATTACTCATCAATAAACAGTCAGTCTAGCATAAGCTCTCAAGAAAACACGCGTACCTCTCTACTGTGGACACAACAGTATAGTTATTCTAAACTTTTTATTTTTATTTTTTTTTTATTTTATTTTGCTTTACCAAAGGTTACCTCCAAGAGGTAAAGCGCCAAATGATCATGGTGGTTTTCCATTCTGGAACAATACCGATTGAAATTTCTGCAGAATGTCAATAATAAATGTAAACTAGAAGATTGTCTACAAGGCTTAGCTCATATCAGTTGTAGGTATATCAATGGGCTTGGTTTTAAGTTGAACTGGGTTATGCTAAAAATTAGGGACATATAAATGCATTAGTGAATAAATTATCAAAAGTTAAGAGTATAAGTAACCACACGATTTAATTTCCATCTAATGACTAAAATTAAAGCAAACTTCTTGAAGTCATTATAATAAAGTATAAAGATCTTGAGAATCAAGTTAGGCGTTTTAGTGTTGCTTATGATATTTACCTAAAACTATTTTCAAACGAAATTCAATATTACTTAAAGCAAAAGAACAGGACATCAGATTTTGGCAGTGACCAATAAATTTGTAAATTATTTCCTGCTTATTTGATTAAAATTAGAAACTTATATCGTTCCTTTATTTTTGTAACACTAGAACTAAATGCACACATATGTAGCTTAAATATATAACAAACAAAGTGGCATTCATTAAATCCGGCACCTCTGGTTACTATGGGCGATATATAATAGAGTCATTAACACTGTATAGACCAGAAGAGAGTTATGAAAAATAAGAAAACTATGTAAAGATGAAGATTCTTCCGTCCCCAAAATTAATAAACTCTCTTTTGCAAGAGTATAAAAACAGAAGAGTACAATGAACTGTCGCAGAATACTTCGTCATTGTGTGTATATGTTTGTATGCGTATATATATGCTTGGGTGTGTGTGTGTATGTGAGTGAAGTTGAGTGGATTTTAGTGAAAGAAATGTCTGCGAATTGTCCTGGCTGAAAAAAGCACAAAAAGGCGGAAAAACGAAAAGGAGTTGATGTTGATGTTATTGTTTTTTTTCCTTACATATTTCGACCACAGATGTTATACAAACAAAAGGAGGGGGTAAAGGGATATGGAATAAGTACTTTTTGACACAGAAATTCTAGAAAAAAAGTCCATCTCATACTTGGGACACACATGCAAAGTCTATGGAATAAAGAAGTCATGCTCAATCATCAATTTTTAAGCAATATTTTATTTTGTTTTCTTTTTTTTGTATACTTTTTCGTTTATATTAACTTGTTTCTTGTGTGTATGAAGTTATGTATTGATGTGTATATATATTTATAAATGAAACTCGACCAAGTCAAACTTGGCTTGTTAAAACTTTTTGGCCATACCAAATTCAAGGCCTTGGTTATGGCGAATATTTCGAGCCAAACAAAAGGCTTCCATCTCTTTAAAATGACGTAGCGATTGCGATTTATTTGAGGTAAGGGTAAAGTTGGAATAATTACCAGCTGAGCCGCCCAAACGTTGACGGCTATTTGCCAACAAGACATCGATATCAACGTCGGAATGCTGAAAAGAATCGCATAATTTGCGACCCTTGCAAATTGTGAATTCGGCCAAATCAAATAGATTCACCCGAATCCAGTAAATTGGATATACTGCATTCATTGTTCGTATCAGATATCGATTCAATTTCTTCTGCTGGCAACCGCCAGACGTGCCGTCAATATTCCGGAATCAAGGGGATCGGCACATCTTGGATATGGAGTTCCGGTATGGCTGGTTTTCATAAATCGATAGGTTCGAAATGCTGTCAATCGGTTTCTAATCGCAACACTGCTCCGCAAGAAACACGTACGTTTTGGAAACATTTGCTTAACCTTCCTCTGCTTATTATTGGTTGTACTAACCGTTAAAATAGACATTGTTTTTTTGGTCGATTCCATATATATATATATTGTTATTTTTTTTTTATATTTTATTTTATTTTATAAAAATTGAATATTTTGTTGTGGTGTTGTTGTTGTATTCAGTTTTTTTTTGTGTAAACTATAAATTTAAAGTACAAATTTCTGCTTGATTACAATACACTAGGCGGCATAAATATTTTGACGAAGAAAAAGTTGCGCATTTTGTTGTTTAACTTTTAAATTTCTTTATAGAAAATTATTATTTAATTTTCCGTATTGTGTATGGTTAATACAAACTTAAAAATAGGAAAACAAAATTTTTTTGAAACAAACTTAACAAAATTATAATTCATTTAATATTTTAGAGTATGGCATAAGTATTTTGACAAGCTCTGTCATACTTAAAAAACATATTTTAGGCTTAACAAAATTAATTTAACTAGCTTATATTTAGTAAAATGTATAGCTTCAATTACTTTTTGGAGGCGTCGCGGCACAGAATCCACTAAATTTTGAAGGATTTCTGGAGATATCTCTTCCCATAAGGAAGAGAGCTCAGAAATCGTTTCTTCTCTGGTTTTGTTTAACGCTTCTGTTTTCTTGCGATTCAAAAGAGACCAGACAGATATTTAGATCTGGACTTTGGGGGGCCGGTTTAGCGTTGGAATATCCAGATCCTTCAAAAAGATGGTTATCATCTGGGCTTTATGGCATGGGGCGTTGTCCTGCTGTCCTCTCGCAGATTGACTTATTGGCTGTAAAATTCAGGAAATCGGCTGCTTTTTGAGGCTTCAGCAATACTTTTTTTTTTAAATTCCCGTAGTAGGACTCGGTCATCAGTCAGGGTAGTTTTCCGTTTGTAGCATGTAACGTTGAATCTCACAAGGAGTGTTGAGCAGATGTTCGTTCATAGTACTGGCGGAGTACGCGATAGGTTCGGCTAGGGTCAGGTCGGCTGGGAGTGGGGTATACCATAGAGATTAGCCAGAACTATAGTTACTCACATTCGATACAGACGTAAAATTTTAAATTCGCGTACTTAGGAGACCAGAAACAAGAACACGTTAAACTATGTAGTATCAGGAGGCACACATGTTGGTTTATGTCATGATATCCTATAGGCCTATCATGTGAACGCCCACCCTACCATGATCCTCGGGCCACGTCTGTATTGAGGATCCCTCCAACCTGTCTTACGGCCTCTTTTTATCCCTCAGTCGGTTGCATGGTTCCCCAAAATTTAACGATTATAGGGAGTTCATTTCAAAGAACAATAGTTTTATTAATTTCTAAACTTATGAACAAGGCAGGATTCATTTCCTAATTTAATTCAATTTTAATAGCTCTTTCGGAAACAAACGAGCTTAATATTATTCAGAATTAATGAAGTTCAAGACGTGTTCTGGCAGTGGCAGACACAGTTCAGTAACATTGAAGTAAAAAATGAGATATTAAACACAGTGGTTTATTGTTCATCATAATTTGGTCCTTCGAGCCGGATCGTTGGGCATTCTTTGTTTGTTACTCATTGCTTAATAATTTGTTGCAACGTGGTTGCAATTAATTGTTAACCTCAAAGTTAGTAGTCGATAGTTCTGGCCTACTATCGAATAGACAATCGCGTGCTTATTGGAAAAAGCGCGGACAAACGGTGGCGCCACTCGCCTATCGGTATCTGTTATCGATATAATCGACGAGATCGTGAGGGAACACATCTCTGGGAAAAACACGCGTCTTGAAATTTTTGGTCCACCTAAGCAGTGGAAATTACTTGGCATTTCATCATGGAGGAAATGAAAATATTCATAAAGGCCAGAGGAAGATTGAAGACAACCATTACCCGCAAGTATTGCAAGCGCCGCCATCATTCTATGCTGCATTCTGAAGGCCATTCTATACAGCATAATAGCGCAGAGCAGCACCAAGGCAACTCAGGCCAGGCTTCTGAGGAGTCCCCAGCGGCATCAGCGATAGCAATGATGAATGTTACCAGACCCAGTAAGCCAAATGGCCAACGAAGAAGCACTCTACCTACTGCATTGGTACACGTCCGAAATTCTCAAGGAGCCTTGCTGACGTGCCGTATTTTATTGGATAGCGCCTCAGACTTGTCATTCATTTCGGAACGGTGCGTACAGACGTTGGCTTGCACGTTCTACATTTCGAGTTGCCACATCGGGCATCTCAGACATCAAGGCGGGAATAACCAGATGTTTCTGCTCTCTTCAGATGATGTCTCGTGTGTCGAGTCATTGCATCGATATTAAAGCTCACATTTTAGGAAAGATCACCTCACCATTGGCACATGAAAACATTGATGCTTCATCACTGTCGGTATTTAATGGATACCAAATGGCTGACCCTGACTTTAGAACTAACGCCTCAATCGACATTTTGCTGGGCAATGATTGCATTTTGTTAGTTCTCACCGGAGAGAAGTTATGCGATGGTCAAGGGCACCCTATTGCAGTTAACACCATATTTGGATGGGTAATCACATCGGTGTACACTTCAAGATTGCAAACATCATCTACGTCATTGCTGACTACGGTTAATATAGATGGACTACTGCAAAGATTTTGGGAACTAGAGGAAGTTCCATCACATACAACTGTAAACGAAGAGGATGAAAAGGTCGAAACGCACTTCCGGCGTACCCACAACCGCAACTCGAATGGAAGATACATAGTCGATTTGCCCTTCAAGGAACCAAACCCACAATTTGCGGATACATTTCAAGGAGCGAGATCGCGCTTTTTCGCGTCGTCTAATGAAGGATGCCAGTTTGAAGTTAAAATATACTCAGTTTATGAGAGAGTATATCCAGCTGGGTCACATGAAGGAAGTAGCTGCAGACGAAGCCACAAACGTATGTAAGAAGTCATTCTATTTGCCACACCATCCAGTCATAGGTGCCAAGCTGCGGGTGGTGTTCGATGGATCATTTCAAGATCGGGATGGACGATCTCTTAACGACGCACTTCACATTGGCCCATGTATACAACGCAACCTCTTCAACGTTTGTCTGCGTTTTCTAATGCACAGATTCGTATTTTCTGCGGACATCGTCAAAATGTTCAGACAGATTTTAGTGGCCCCTGAACATCAGAATTTTCAACGAATCCTTTGGAGAGAAGACCCTGAGGAACCACTGAAGCATTACAAGTTGACCACAGTCACCTATGGCACGGCATGTGCACCGTTTCTGGCAGTTAGAGGACCGAGAGGCTCGAATGCATAGACACAATTAAATTTGAAAGGGCTTTTAAAGGCTTGCACCCATTCTGATTATGTTACGCTGCACTGCACAAAACCACGTGCTCTTTTTCGGAATGAGTCCGGTCAAAAATGGACAGAAAGGCACAAACTTAAGCTTAAAACTTCCTTCGCTCAAAGTTTCGTTAATTCATTCAGACTGAGTCCTCTTTCCTCAGTTGAAAAATCAGACCTTGCGGTCTACCACTCAGGGTAATCTGCTACGTACTTGTGGTGCCAGTCCCTAGTAGGAACAAGTTAATAAGCTACACGTCAAACAATTATATATATATTTACCCTATGGAGAGTGACACCACAGCCACAAAAATTTTGGAATAAATATATTCCGATTGGAGCGGCGATAGCCAAAACGCCACAAAAAAAACGACGCGGAATTAATTTCTGCGACAAATCACAGGCGCTCCGCGGATATTCTCTCCAATGCACTACCAGAAACTACACCAGAACCAAGTTGGGTGTTTTGTTGGGCAATCCCATGAAGGATGCAATTGAAAGGGCTATATTTTTTCTTGCACGATACACGCGGTGGGTGCAGCAAAGATTGCCGTGAAGTTGGCAGCGAGGATTGTAGCACCTCCGTCTCCTTTGGGAGTTGAGTTAAGAAAGAACGAGGCCACGCGTATTTTAATCTTTTAATTTTCCTTTCGCCAATATTCTTTAATCTAGGGCTGAGCTTTAAGCCGATATCTCACCGATCGATACGTGACGACTTACGTGAATACGTAAGATCATAAATTATCGATAACACTATATAGTGATTCGGGTACTAAAAACAAGCTAAATGGGCTGTTTCCAGGATTAACCATTTTCTGTTGAGTTTTCAAATTTTGAACGCAAACGCATGTTACACACCTCCCCGATAAAATCACACTTTGGGGGTTGTTAAACATCAAAGTGGGATACCGCTTGGAGTAAAGAAAATAATAAAAAAAATGCCCTATTGTTTAATGTCTTTTGCATGGAATTTCCCTATCATTCTCCCTTGCATATCCTCTAGTTCGTAATAACTGGTTCCAATCCGCTGACGGACTCTGGCTTTTATAAACGTTGGAGCTAACTTGGCTGAGAAACCCTTTGCAAAATTGCTTAACTGAAAATTACGTCGGTAAACTTCTTGACCCGGTTGAAATGACACGTCTCGACTTCTCAAATTATATGTTTTTTCGTTGCGTTCATGCTGTTTTGCTACAGCCTTGATCGCAGTCTGACGAATTAGTTCCAGAGAATCAGTACGGTCAAACTGAACAGATCTATCCTCTAATAGGTTTAAACTTCTTAACAGGGGGTAAGTTGCACCGTTCGTTATCATTTGTTGGCCAAAACATACACGGTACGAACTATTATTGATGGCCGAGTGCCAACTGGATCTTAGCGCACATGCAACTGAACTAAGGTTTTCATCCCAATTGATCTGATCTTTGTTCACATAAGACTTTATTGCAGCTAACACCGATCTATTTACCCGTTCGGACGTGTTTGCTTGCGGGGCATACGCTACGGTAAAGGAATGTCGAACTTTGTACTTCTCGAGCAGTGCTTTAATCTGATGGGATTTGAACTGAGATCCGTTGTCTGATACAACTACTTCCGGAATGCCAAAACAATGGAACAATTCTGTTTCCAGATAGGTAATAACAGCATCTGCAGTAAATTTTCGAACTGCTTTTAAAAAAGGAAATTTAGTGAAGTGATCGAGAACTACGAAGATCCCTATGTTTCCGAGTTTGCTTCTGGGAAATGGGCCTAAAAAGTCTATGTATAATTTTTGAAAAACCCTATATGTTTGCTCTGATTTGGCCATTGGGGGACGCAAATAGGTGTTCGAATGCTTAGTAGTCTTACAAACAGAACAGTTCGCAATAAATTCCTTTACATCACCTATTAGGTTGGGCCAATAAAAATAGCGTCTGATCCGCTTCAGTGTTTTATTTATTCCACTGTGTATTTTTTGTTGTATCACATCTAGAACTAACGATTTTGGAATCCAAAGCTTCCAGCACAGGTCATCCGCTACACGATCACCGGATGCATGTTCTGTTCGCCGATAAATGTATTTGCCTATAATCTTGACATCGGGTAGCTGGGATTGCTTTAATTGAATCTTAGCTTTTAAATCTTTATATTCGTCAGCGTCGAAGGCGTCTGACGACAGGTCGAAACCATTCTCTAAGGTACTAGCTGATATATCATCAGTATGTACTCGGGATAAAGCGTCAGGAACTATATTTTGTGAGCCTTTCCTATGCATTATTTTAAATGAGAATCCTTGCAGTTTAAGTGCCCATCGCGCCAATCTAGAACTTAAGTCAACTTGCGTCATTAACCATTTTAGGGACGCGTGATCATAGAGAATTCTTGACCCTCAATATAAGCTCGAAATTTTTTTACACATAGGACAGCCGCAAGACATTCTTTTTCCGTTACGGAATAAGCCCTTTGACACTGATTTAGTTTTCGTGACATGAAGGCGATTGGCACTTCATTTTCTTCGTTATCGATTTGCATAAGTACACCTCCCACACCTGTATGACTAGCATCACAGTGTATAGAAAAAAGAGCGTTAAAATTAGGGCTATGTAGTACAGGGGCTGTACACAGAGAATATTTTAACCGATCAAATGATTTTTGTGCTTCTTCAGACCAAATGAATTTTCGTTTTTGTTTTAACGTGTCGGAAAACGCTGCGGCAATACCAGCATAATTTTTTATAAACTTATGATACCATCCCGTGAGACCTAAAAACCTACGTACTTGCTTTACAGACTTGGGCACTGGGAATTCTTGGATCGCTGACACCTTATCAGGGTCCGTCATTACCAATAACATGGCCAAGATATTTGACTTCTTTGAGACAAAAACTGCTTTTTCTCACATTAATTGTAAGTCCCGCTAGGATTAGTCTATTAGCTAACTCGGATAATACTGAAATATGTCTCTCAAAGGACTCCGAAACTACTAAAAGGTCATCTAAGTATATAAAAATTTCATTTCGCAAACTTGGTGGTATCACTCGATCCATAAGTTTGGACATTGTTTGAGGTGCGTTTGACAAACCGGAGGGCATTACAGTAAACTGATAGAGAGGTCTTCCTGGTATGGTAAATGCTGTTTTCTCGCGGTTGCTAGCGGCTAGCGGTATTTGCCAATAAGCATCCTTTAGATCGATACTTAAAATAAATTCTGCTTTCGGTAACCGACTAAGAATTCCGTCAATTAAAGGCATAGGATAAGCATTTTTAATCGTGACTTCATTAAGTTTTCGACTGTCAATACATAATCGAACTTTTCCTGGTTTGCGCACCAGTACAAGGATGGTTTTTCCTAATCCTTTTGCCTCGAAGGATGGAAACAATTGAATGGTTTTAAGTAAGTGTTTTTTCTGGGATTCGGATAATGACACATTTAATTCGCTATTGAGATTAATACAAGCTACGGTTGGTTCTTTTCCTTTATGCGCCAAAAAGGCCGGTAACAAATTAAAGGATCTCCAAAAGTCTATGCCTAAATAGAGATTCTGTGCCAGCGAGGGTACAACCACTAACCATAGAACACATAGATGGGACAAACTCATGATTTTTTGATTGCAAACGCTAGCCTAGTCATGGAGACCCAGAGAACTTCGGGAAAACCCGAACGCTTGTACTCTCAATGAGAGCGTAAAGTGGGGAGAGGGCAAGCGGCTACGAAAATAATTTAGTCTAGCACCAACTACAGAACGACGAAGGCAGGCCTATGTCGCTTGTGATTTCGTTCTGTCTATGTATGTGTACACTGGCTCGATTCCCATTTCGGAACCGACCAATATGGTTTTTTTTATATTTTTTAATAAATAAATAAATAAAAAATAAATACATAAGAGTACTCGGAACTCCAATCGGACGAGATCACTGCAGTTATTAAAAACCACATAAAGCCGAAAAAAGCCCCTGGCCATGAACTAATCACACCGAAAATGATCCTAGAACTCCCTATCATTGCAATACAATATATCTGCAAACTGTTCAACGCTATAATAAAAATTGGCTACTTCCCAAGAACATGGAAAAAGTCCACTATCATCATGATTCCTAAAGTGGGAAAGGACAAAACCCAGCCATCATCCTATAGGCCAATTAGTTTGCTGCCATGTCTTTCGAAGCTTTTTGAAAAGGTCTAAACTCATTTCTGGCATCGGAGAACACAATCCCTTCACACCAGTTTGGCTTCCGCGAAAAACATGGTACAATTGAACAAGTCAATCGCATAACATCCGAAATACGAACAGCATTCGAACTAAAAGAATACTGTGCGGCTGTCTTTCTCGACGTTGCCCAGGCTTTCGATAGAGTTTGGCTGGAGGGTCTGATGTTCAAAATCCGGCAAAAACTGCCACAGTACACACACAAACTCATGGAATCTTACCTTTACAATAGGAAATTCGCTGTAAGATGTAATGGCTCCATCTCCGCTGATTTTGAAATCAAAGCTGGTGTACCGCAAGGCAGTGTACTCGGCCCATTGCTCTACCTGCTGTACACTGCAGACTTACCAACGAGTTTAGGACTTACAACGTCCACTTTTGCCGATGACACGGCAATCCTTAGCAGATCCAAATGCCCAATACAAGCCTCTGCAAAACTAGAGGAACACCTTAAGGTGGTAGAGGAATGGCTAGCAACCTGGCGTATCCGGGTCAACGAGCAGAAATGCAAACATGTTACATTTAAGCTTAACAGAAGAAACTGTCCAGCTCTAATGCTAAACAACGTACCAGTTCCTCAAGCCGTGGATGTCACTTACCTTGGCATCCACCTAGACAGAAGACTAACTTGGCGCAAGCACATCGAAGCAAAAAAGTCACAGCTTAAACTGAAAGCGAGTAGCCTACATTGGATCATCAATGCTCGGTCCCCTCTACGTCTGGAGTATAAAGTCCTCCTATACAACTCCGTACTGAAACCCATCTGGACTTACGGAGCCGTACTATGGGGAAATGCAAGTACCAGCAATGTCGATATTATACAAAGAGCGCAGTCGAAGATTTTAAGATCAATCATGGGGGCCCCGTGGTATATACGAAACGACAACATTCAAAATGATCTAAATATACCTAGCGTAAAATCTGAAATAGGTACTCAACAACTAAAGTATTCTGCGAAACTGGATGCACACCCAAATGTTCTTGCCAATTCCCTTACGCGAACTAATAATAGAACTCGTCTTAAAAGAAATGACAGACCAACCCAATAACAAGTGATTAGGGCCGCCTGCAATATCCCCAGGATTTATCTTAAGTACTAGTCTAAGAAAAATATCTCAAACTTGTTGTTAGGCTCTAATTTAAGAGTAGATTCAACAAATATATATTAAACGTTAAAAAAAAAAAAAAAAAAAAAAAAAAAAATTATAACAGAAAAATAAACAAAAAATAAAGAAACAAAAAATCCACAAAAAAAAAAAAAAATTATAAAATAGAAAAAAACCTTGTTTAAGCCGACGATTTCGAGTTGGGAATCCAACAAGCGACATTCCGATCGCCAAGCGAACACTCTATCGGTACAGCCACCGGGATACATACAAAGCTGATGCCAATATTTCTTGATATTCTTTCCACAGGGGCACATCCTATTCACATTGTCGCTGTTTTGTCGAAAATTAAAAATTTTGGTCGAGCGAGATATTGAAATGCGATGTTGTACAACTTCACGTCACACACACACACTACGAAGCCTGAGCATGTACCGACGAGTGTACACATACATAGACAGAACGAAATCACAAGCGACATAGGCCTGCCTTCGTCGTTCTGTAGTCTGAATTATTTTCGTAGCTGCTTGGCCCTCTCCCCGAATTTCCACCTAGACTAAACTACACTACACTACACTAATTGACGCTCCAGTGTCCATGAGACCCTTTAATTCTCTTCCAAAGAGGTTCACATCTGCGTACGGCCGCCAATCAAGGGAATCATCTATTATTGAATCCAAAACCGCCGGAATAGTTGGGAGTTGTGACAAAGTTGGTAGTGAGGAATCCATCGAGGATTCCCCTAAAGGGTGTTCACCGGGTTCAGTTTGAGTGCACTTTTCGACAGTGCACGGCGAACTCCGTTTTTTGAATTATTACATTGATTACAAGTAGGTTTGTAGGCATCAGGTTGACCGCAGCCATAGCAAAATATCTTTCGCTCTGCATCGCAATCCTGATATCTATGTCCATTTTCTTTGCAATTCCAACAAATTAAGTTAATAGCAGCTATTTCCACCTCGTGATCTATATCCGAGTCGGTTTCTAATTTTACATTGGTAGCCGAATATTCTAATTCATGAACCTGCCGTTTCGGGGTTGATCTAGGCATGGTTGTCGTCACCGACTTATTTACTGATTGCATAAATCGTTCACGTGTGCACACAACGTGGCGCAAATGCGAAGCCGACATTATTGGTACGTACAAAATTTCATGTTGAATTTCTTGTAGTAAATTTGCCTTCAGCACATCTAACAATGCAGACTCTGTCAATGGGACGGCTAATCTATCTCCCAGTGTTATGATAGCGTCGTAAAAACAATCAAAGGATTCATTTGGACGTTGTTTTCGCTGAAACATGGCCGTACGAATTTCTACATCGGTTCTTCCGTCTTGAAATTGTGCTCTTAGTACCGCCCGAAGCTGTGACCAGGTCACTAGTGGAACGCTTCGGTGAAACCTCCAGAACCAGTCGCTAGCAGCTCCTTAAAATAAATTGCTCGCGTAGCGAGATACAAGTTCTAAATCATTATTGAGTGTTTGTTTTGTGAGGCCCTCGACTCTATATATAAAGTCATCTACCGCTATGGACGCATGTCCTAAAAATCGAATTTTCTAATTCGTAATTATTTGACTAACCCGATCAGCACGCAATTCGGAACTTGGCGATGCTCCACCATTCATCATAGACGTACTTGGATACGTAGTCTGATTGGGTCGTTAACTTTGACTTTCCCGTGGAGGGATTTGAAATAACTCTTCAAATGTCTGTCTTTGTCCCGAGGGTTTGATGGATGCTCGAGATGCTACGTTTTCTGAAAGTAGTGGGCCATTAGACGCCGCTCGTTGTAGTGTAGTATACTTTTAGGGATAAGATTAGGCCACATACTTTTAGGGATAGATTATAAGTAATTAGAACTTAAGCATAATGTCTAGCTTTAAGTACCGTTAAGGACACTAGCCATAAGACCAATGTAAACGTTCTCCTATAAATACCGGGCTTGCGGCCCCAATAAATCACTTCAAGTCAAACCTTGCCTTCGCCTATTTCATGGCGATCCTGCCTAACATTGGCAATAAATAAAAAGGCAATAATAATAAAAAAAAAAAAATCCTTGCCATAAGAAAAAAAAGGCAAAGTGAAAAAAAAAATCAGGACAGACCACATTAACAAATGCCAAAGGATACAAAGGAAGCGCTCCAGAAGGCATTGGAGGAGTGCCCACTGGACGGCCCACGGCCGCTAAGCATAGAAGAGTACCGTGCCAGGCAAACAACAGCAACAGAGCCAGATGCAGCGACCAGCAACAGCAGCAGATGCAGAAACAACATAAAAATAAAGTAAGTAAGTCGTCTCGCCGACTTGGGTATACCATACACCAGGTGAAACAAATATTTAAGATTTCGAAAACTAAATGTATGTCTATTAAATTGTTTTAACATGCCTCATACCATATGCTTACTCGCCCACTCTACAAACACACGAGCACTCTAGCGCCGCCACTAGCCAACGGCCAATTCTGCCCTTATGGATCGCGTAGCAAAATACGTTCATACGTATATTTTGAATGTTTCTAGTCCGATTTCAATCAAATTTGGTAGTTTGATAGAAATAGATAAGATTTACTAGTCTGCCAAATTTGATCGCGATGGTCAAAAAATTGCAAGAGCCAATCGGTTTTTTCTAAATTATGGAGGCGGAAGTGGGCGTGGCAACATATTAAAATATATGTATTCTGCGCGCATACTAAGCCAGTATACATACTAAATTTGGTGACTTTAGCTTTGTTAGTTTTCGAGAAAATCAGTTTTGTTTAATTTGCGGGGGCGGAAATGGGCGTGGCAAAATTTTTAAATAGTCAGTATCTGCGCCTGTATTAAGGTAGCTTACATACCAAATTTAATGTCGGTAGCTTTCATAGTTTTTAAGAAAATCAGAGTTATGTAAATTCCGAGGGCGGAAGGGGGCGTGGCAAAAAGTTGGAACAATTATTTTCTGAGCGCTAACTAAACAAGTATATAACCCAAATTTGATGTCTCTATCTGCCATACTTTTTAAGAAAAACAGTTTTATGTAAATTCCGAGGGCGGAAGGGGGCGTGGCAAAAATTTGAAACAAACTCGATAAGCGTACATACTACACGAGACTGCATACCAAATTTGGTGGCTCTAGCTCTTATAGTTTCCGAGATCTAGGTGTTCATACGGACGGACGGACGGACGGACGGTCGGACGGACAGACGGACATGGCTAGATCGACTCGGTTTTTGATCCTGATCAAGAATATATATACTTTGTGGTGTCGGAGATGCTTCCTTCTGCCTGTTACATACATTTTGGCGACTTTATGAAAAAAAATAATATATTGTCCGAAAAATTTTTTTGAATAAGTCTATCATTGCCAAAAATACCCTAGAAAAAAAAGAAGAAAAAAAGAAAAAATACATATATACACATATACACATATATACATATACATATGCATAATTAAAAAATACACAAAAAGAAAAAAAAAACATATATTTATACAATTAAATATTAAATTCCAATCAGCCGCATATACCCCAACATACCCTAACAAAGAGCACATATCAACCATGTGCACTCAAAATTGCACAAACAACATAAGCACAGTTGTAAAGCTCGCCACGATCAAAGCGAGCTTATAAAAAAGCTCAAGTAAATTTCACAAAGCTTGCAAGCACACATAAAGCTTTCTGATCGCAGCAAGCTCCACAAGATGAAAACTGCCCAATAACGAAGTCTAAATACCCTATAAGAAAAATTACAAAATTTTTTTTTGGAAATAATTAAATATTAGAAAATAGAATTTTAAACAATTTGAAAAAACAATAACAAAGAAAAAAAAATAGAAGAATCAGAAAATGAAATATTAAGAGAACAAAATTACTTTAATTAAAATAAGATAAAACCAAAAGTAACAAAATTTCAATGGACCAGAACATAGAAATATTGAAAGAAAAATTTCCGAAAGCATACAAGTACCTAAATAAAACAATTTATATACACCCTCAAACCATAAATAAGCACCTTGAAACTATCTTCGACAGTTACAATAGAATAAAGAGTAGCAGTACAGACATATGCAATGAATCTAGCAGTAAAAGCTTCACTGAGCTAATATATAGTTTAAATAAACAACTAATAAGTATAGCAACAAAACATAATATAAAATTTACAATACCGGTAGATTCGAATATAGAAGCAACTTTTGAACCTCTAGTAGCTAAAGACACAGAAGAACCAGCTGTAAAAGATAACCCAGAAGACATTCAAGATAAACCAGCTGTAAAAGATAACCCAGGAGACATTCAAGATAATACAAAACCAAAGATGGTGCAAACAAAGATTGAATTTCTTAATACAGCTTCTAAGCTGATTCAGGAGTATGATGGTGGAGTAGAAACAATTCAAAGTTTCATAGATTCACTGGAATTAATCAATGAAGTAAAAGCAGAACATGAAGAAACAACTATTAAAGTCATAAAAATAAAAGTAAAAGGGGACGTTAGACTACTAGTTACTAATGAAAACACTATAAATGGTATAATCCAAACATTAAAGAAAGAAATTAAGGGTGAAACAGTTCAGGTAGCAGAGGCAAGATTAATGAATTTAAAACAAAATGGCAAGAACGCAAATTCATTTATGTCAGAAATAGAAAATCTTACTAAATCATTGAAACGCGCATTCATAACAGACAACGGAAACCCTGAAACAGCAAAGAAATATGCAACTCAAACAGCAGTGAAATCAATCATAAAGAACTGCGAAAACGAAAAGGTCAGAACAATAATAGAAGCAGGCAATTTTACTGAAATGAATGATGTTATAGCTAAATTTGTAAATACATCTACAAATATAGATCAAGATCACAGCGTGTTTTATACTAAAAGAAACAATTACACAAATAGGAACTCGTACAATAATAATAGAAATTATAATAATAATTACCAAAATAGAAACCCAAATGATAATACTAACTATAACAATACTAGGAATTACAATAACTATAGTAATAATTATAATCGAAGAAATTATAACAATAGAAATACCAAAACTAATTATCCTCCTAAAACACAACAAAATAATAATGTCAGATTTACAAATGTAGAAGAAAATTCGGAAAACTCCGAAAGTCCTCTGGTGTAAAAAATCGAACAAATAAAATATATAATTTAAAGTGCAACCTTAATAGCTACATAACTTTAAACTTTGACGATGTAGGGACAATAAAATTACTATTAGACACAGGAGAAATATTAAGAAAAGACAATACAGTTAACATACAAAAACGGACAAAACTTAGTGGAATAGGCAAAGACGTCCTATTTACAATAGGCGAAACCAAACTAAAGATCAGCAACCTCTCAACGGTACACACCTTTCAAGTAATAGAAAATGATTTCCCCATCCCATGTGACGGAATCTTGGGGCTCGACTTTATAAAAAAATTCAATTACACACTCAATTATTCCACCAACAAATTGATAATAGATCCCTATAAATCAAGATATAAAATTATAATCAATATAGAGATCAGTCAAAACACACATGTATTCCATATCCCACCTTGAACAGAAAAAATTGTACGCATTACAATATCCTCACACAATAATAACATCTTTATCCCTAATCAAGAATTACACCCGGGGGTATTCGTCGCAAACACTATTGCTTCTAAGACTAACCCTTATGTCCGCATATTAAATACTAACAACACAGACGTGCAAATTACAAATATAAACCTATTAAATGAAAAACTGTCCGATTATGAAATCTTAAAAATAGACAAACAACATGATTCAAAACATAAATCCACAATAATGAACAAACTAGCACCCCATTTTCCCGATTTCGAGAAAGAACCTCTACTAAATTATGCTCAGAATTTGATGATGTATTCGCAATAGAATCTGAACAAATATCGTCCAACAATTTCTATAAACAAAAATTAAGACTCAAAGACACAACACCAGTCTACACCAAACACTACAGGATAGCACACAGTCAAAAAAACGAAATCAATAAACAAGTGGACAAATTGATCAATGATGATATTATTGAACCATCAATGTCTGAGTTCAATAGACCGATTTTATTGGTTCCTAAAAAGTAGCTACCTGGCAGCAAGGAAAAACGGTGGAGATTGGTAGTTGATTATAGAAAAATGAACAAACAACTAGTAGCGGATACATTCACACTACCCAGAATGGACGATATCCTTGACCAGCTAGGACGCGCTAAATACTTCTCTTGTTTATACTTAATGTCAGGATTTCATCAAGTAGAATTAGAAGAAAAATCTCGGGACGTAACATCATTTTCCACAGATAGGGGCTCATTCAGATTCAAGCGATTACCATACGGATTAAAAATTGCACCAAACTCGTTTCAAAGAATGATGTCCTTTGCATTCACGGGTCTATCACCATCCCAAACATTCCTTTATATGGATGATCTAATTGTAATTGGGTGCTCTGAAAGTCACATGATCAGAAACTTAAGGGATGTTTTTGAAACTTGCCGAAAATATAACTTAAAATTGCACCCTGACAAATGCTCTTTCTTCAGACATGAAGTTACTTTTCTAGGACACAAATGCACAAATAAAGGAATTTTACCAGACGAAAGCAAGTTCAAAACGATTCAAGATTACCCGACTCCCAAAAATGGCGACGAAGCCAAAAGATTTGTAGCATTCTGTAATTACTACCGTAGATTCATTCCAAACTTTGCATACCATGCACAATTTATCAATAGATTATCTAGGAAAAATTTAGAATTTAACTGGAATGCAAACTGTCAAGCAGCTTTTGAATACTTAAAAAACAAATTATGAAGTCCACAAATACTCCAATATCCAGATTTTAATAAAAAATTCTGTATCACAACTGATGCAAGCAAGATCGCATGTGGAGCCGTCCTCAGCCAAGAATTTAATGGACTCCAATTACCCATATCATACGCATCTAAGGCATTTACAAAAGGCGAAAGCAATAAGTCAACAATCGAGCAAGAATTTACAGCAATACATTGGGCAATTCAATATTTCAAACCATACATATACGGAAAAAAATTCCTAATCAGAACTGACCATCAGCCATTAACATACCTATTTTCTCTAAAAAAACCATCGTCAAAGCTTACTAGAATAAGGCTAGATTTAGAAGAGTTCGATTTTACTATAGAATACATCAGGGGACAAGAAAATTTCGCAGCGGATGCTCTCTCCAGAATTGAATTTGAAAATATAAAAACATAGAAACTAATAAAATACTTAAAGTAGCAACAAGATCAGAAACAAAAAAATTAATACATAAGGAAAACAAAATTAACAATAGCAGAATATAAACACCAACAATATATGAAATAATAAATCCTAGCGAAGCCAAAAAATACGCGCAAATTAAATTCAAAAAATGCAAATGTTTTATTACCAAAAATAAAGAAAAATTACTCTCCTTCAACATAGGCGATTTGATCATTAGTGGAGGAATAGATCTAGCTCGATTCCTTCCAAGGCTTGAAAAAGAAGCCGGTGCTCAAAAAATCTATAAACTGAAGATAGACATGTCAGAAAAACTATTTAGGTCACTTACACCTAATGAACTAAAAACAAAAAGGAAAAGACACATTAAAACATTTAGAAATAGCAGTTCTACCTCAAGTAAAAGTAATAACAAATAAAGAAGAAATAAGAAATACATTAAATAAATATCATAATGACCCAATAGAGGGAGGTCACTGCGGGGTAAACAGAACACTAGGAAAAATAAAAAGAGATTTCTTTTAGAAAATATGTCTCGGGATGTTGCAACATACATCAAAAATTGCGAAAAGTGCAAACTAGCCAAAGTAACCAGACACAACCACTCCCCATTGGTCATAACACCAACCCCTGCAACCACTTTTGACACAATAATAATAGATACAATTGGACCATTACCAAAAACAATGAACGGTAATGAATACGCAGTTACTATTATCTGCGATCTGTCCAAATATCTCATATCAATACCAATACCAAACAAAAGTGCAAAAGCGGTTGCAAAGGCAATATTTGAAAAATTCATTTTAATTTACGGTTCAGTGAAAACAATTCTAACAGACATGGGAACAGAATATATGAATTCAAAATTAATAGAACTTTGCAAAAATTTTAACATAACTAAAATTAACTCCACGGCGCACCATCATCAAACTCTTGGAACAGTAGAAAGAAGCCACAGAACTTTCAATGAATACATCAGGTCATATATATCCATAAAAAAAGACGATTGGGATGAATATCTAGCATACTTCACATATTGCTTTAACACCACTCCATCCACCGTACATGGTTATGCACCTTTTGAACTAGTCTTTGCAAAACATCCTAAAACTGTCCCATTCTCGTCTGAAGCCCATTTACAACATTGATGATTTCAATAAAGAAATAAAATTTAAATTACAAATAGCACACAATAGAGCGAAACTGCTTATCGAAAAATTTAAAGCATTACAAAAAGAAACATCGCTAACTGAAGGACAAGAAATACTTTTAAAAAATGATACAGGACATAAATTAGATAACAAATACCCAGGCAAATATACAATACAGAGCATAGGTCCTAACAATAATATAGTAACAGCGGATGATAAAAACAAAAAGCAAACAGTACATTTAGATAGAATAAAAATAATATAAACAGGATATGAGAAAAATATAAATTTTTCTTTTTAAAAAAGGAGGTGTAGTATACTTTTAGGGATAAGATTAGGCCACATACTTTTAGGGATAGATTATAAGTAATTA
This sequence comes from Drosophila willistoni, assembly GCF_018902025.1. Classification (NCBI taxonomy): domain Eukaryota; kingdom Metazoa; phylum Arthropoda; class Insecta; order Diptera; family Drosophilidae; genus Drosophila; species Drosophila willistoni. The sequence goes on along the minus strand of NW_025814605.1, from coordinate 52,489 downwards.
GAACTTAAGCATAATGTCTAGCTTTAAGTACCGTTAAGGACACTAGCCATAAGACCAATGTAAATGTTCTCCTATAAATACCGGGCTTGCGGCCCCAATAAATCACTAGCCATAAGACCAATGTAAATGTTCTCCTATAAATACCGGGCTTGCGGCCCCAATAAATCACTTCAAGTCAAACCTTGCCTTCGCCTATTTCAGTAGAGTTATCTCTAAAGACTGGGTCATTTGGGCTACAGCCTGAGATATGGTCTGCGACAAGGTTTGGGAGACCTGAGTCATTGATTGAGCTACTACCTGATTCATTTGGGTAAGGCCTTCGGAAAGGGCTCGGGCTATTACTTGATCTATGCTTGCTTGTGATAACGGCAAGTCGGATGCCTCTGGCGTGTTGGCCTGTGGTTCCAATTCTGGGTTAGCCTCAGTTGATCCTGCAGCGGTACGTGATGATCTTAAGATCCGCATGTCTCCGCCGCCTGCTAACAGTAACTCGTCCGTTAAATTAGTAACGTTGGATTGAACGAAAGTACGACAAACTGGACACACTGTTTTAGCTCCTTCGCGAAGCGAAAAGCAACTAATGTGAAATAAATGATTGCAGGGGGTGGTTATCCACTCTGCGTTGAAGTCCAACTCCCGCACACAAATGCCACAGCTTCTACTAATTTCTTCAGATCTGTCCAAACTATCGGAAATATCGAGTACGGACATAACTTACTATAACTTCGATTGAAATATTCTTATTATTATTGTACATCTAAATATATATAACACTTTTCTATATCAAACTGGGTATAATGCAATATTATGGTAAATCAGAAAAATTCATCTAAAGCCGGGAAACCATACAACCATGTCTGCAAAAGTTAAAGGTCAGCCTAAATGTACACTAGATACTACAAAATAGATAGTTGAAAACATAGACGAAGCACATACGAGGAAACAAATTTTTGTCTCGCATTGCGCTGCTTGGCCAGTATTGCGGCTAAGTGGTAGCTTAATGCCACATTACTTGACTCCAGCTGTCCTGGCTTGCAGTCCAATGCTGATGTCCCAGGAATTCTAAAATTTATTCCGGGCAGTCGGTAGTATTTATCCACCAAAGCTGAATCCAGGTAACAAACCTCTCATTCTTTATAAGACCAGACAAACGGGTGCAGTTTGAAGACCGACATATCAATTGAGTCCGGTCCGACGGTAGCACTTGGCCACTAATTCGGCGTCCAGGGACGAACAATAGATTACGGTTTTTTTTCAAACGAGGATTGCTAAGTCAATGATTAGCGTTTCTTAGTCAGTGCGGGTATTTAAGTGAGGTACTTAACTTAAATAATTCCAATCACTACTAACACTACTCACTACTATGATTACATAAATTTCACAGGAGAAATGGGATACTAGTCGATAGCATAAACCCAGCGGTTCAGATAACACGACTAGCGCAAGAAAATTACCATCTGGTTGGGGCAGCCGAATCGGGCCCCACGTTGGGCGCCAAAAATGTTATCTTATCTGTAGCATGTAACGTTGAATCTCACAAGGAGTGTTGAGCAGATATTCGTTCATAGTGCTGGCCGAATACGCGATAGGTTCGGCTAGGGTCAGGTCGGCTGGGAGTGGGCTATACGATAGAGATTAGCCAGAACTATAGTTACTCACATTCGATACAGACGTAAAATTTTAAATTCGCGTACTTAAGGACACCAAGGGATAACGGTACAGGTTTAGATGTGAAAGAAAGAAGGCCTGAGGAGACCAGAAACAAGAACACGTTAAACTATGTAGTATCAGGAGGCACACATGTTGGTTTATGTCATGATATCCTATAGGCCTATCATGTGAACGCCCACCCTACCATGATCCTCGGGCCACGTCTGAATTGAGGATCCCTCCAACCTCCAAAATTTAACGATTATAGGGAGTTCATTTCAAAGAACAATAGTTTTATTAATTTCTAAACTTATGAACAAGGCAGGATTCATTTCCTAATTTAATTCATTTTTAATATCTCTTTCGGAAACAAACGAGCTTAATATTATTCAGAATTAATGAAGTTAATATGTAGAGGTCCCTAAAGTATGATTAGTACGAAATTACCGGTTACTGATTACCGAATTTGTTCTTTTGGGCTATTCAAGCTTTCTTCATACTTTGAAATCTTAAACTTAAATACTGGTCGTAAAATAAGTTTAAATCTTATCCTCAATTTCATAATATATACGATGCAGCAATGCGGTTATCAAACATTCGACTTACAGTTTTAGCCCAGCGGCGAAAGATCTTTCGAAGCGGAGGCTGTTCAAAAATAGATAAGATGATTTAAGGTAGTCAGAAGCCTCTGATTTGGTTTGGGAGCACCCGTTTTCGAATAAGCACATTAACATTAACATTATTCGTATCCTCTCTCTCTCTGTGAACAAATAACTCTTATAAGTATTGGATGTCTAAGTATTACAAAAACATTGTCTTCGAACGTCCCTAGGTCATGCCAATGGGTTGCAACTGCTTCGTTGGGTACACGTGTAGTAAGACCTGAATTCCACGGATTCAAGTTTTTTTTTTTCGTTTGGTTAAGTACTCGCCATAATCATTGGCAGGACCGAGAGGCTTGAATGCATAGACACAATTAAATTTGAAAGGGCTTTTAAACGCTTGCACCCATTCTGATTTTTTTACGCTGCACTGCACAAAACCACGTGCTCTTTTTCGGAATGAGTCCGGTCAAAAATGGACAGAAAGGCACAAACTTAAGGTTAAAACTTCCTTCAAAGTTTCGTTAATTCATTGAGACTGAGTCCTCTTTCCTCAGTTGAAAAATCAGACTTGGCGACCTACCACTCAGGGGTAATCTGCTACGTACTTGTTGTGCCAGTCCCTAGTAGGAACAGGTTAATAAGCTACACGTCAAACAATTATATATATATTTACCCTATGGAGAGCGACACCACAGCCACAAAAATTTTGGAATAAATTTATTCCGATTGGAGCGGCGATAGCCAAAACGTTACAAAATAAAACGACGCGGAATTAATTCTGCGACAAATCACAGGCGCTCCGCGGATATTCACTCCAATGCACTACCAGAAACTACACCAGAACCAAGTTGGGTGTTTTGTTGGGCAATCCTATGAAGGATGCAATTGAAAGGGTTATATTTTTTCTTGCACGATACACGCGGTGGGTGCAGCAAAGATTGCCGTGAAGTTGGCAGCGAGGATTGTAGCACCTCCGTCTCCTTTGGTAGTTGAGTTAAGAAAGAACGAGGCCACGCGTATTTTAATCTTTTAATTTTTCTTTCGCCAATATTCTTTAATCTAGGGCTGAGCTTTAAGCCGATATCTCACCGATCGATACGTGACGACTTACGTGAATACGTAAGATCATAAATTATCGATAACACTATGTACTGATTCGGGTACTAAAAACAAGCTAAATGGGCTGTTTCCACGATTAACCATTTTCTCTTGAGTTTTCAAATTTTGAAAGACAAGCGCATGTTACACGTTTTGCGCATGTTACACGTTTTGCGCCTGTTCTTTTTAAATTTTTCAACGAGTTATACTTTTTGTCCTTATTTATTTGGTAGTGCACCGTTTGTCGAGACACCTGGTACTCTTTGGCAATGTCCACTATTTTGATTTCCGGCGTGAAACTTAGCCACCATTGCCGATTTAACCTCCAAACTTAATTCAGCCGTTTTACCCATGGTTTACAATATGCCTTTCTAAATTTTTATTTTTTCAGTATCTTAAATATTTATTAAATTTAAATTCATACGACTTTTGGTTCAAACGCGCTCAAAACTGAAATCACATGTTCAAAATGATTTCGTTTAAAATACTTATGCCACGCAGAAATTTGATGTTCGCTTGCATTCTTATAAGCAGAAAGAGAATGCAAAAGCTAAAGAACTTAAAATTTGGCATGCACATAGCTGTTAATAGATTCTTTGATTTGACATTCATTTTCGCACCGTTATTTAACGGTACTACGCATGGACAGCTTCAAGAGGCACAAAACGATTTCGTCAAAATATTTATGCCGCCTAGTGTATATTGACATGCTGTGGGATTATGTAGCAATTAATTGGCAATTCCGTTCAAGTGGCTTATACTTAATGCGATTAATATTATTTCAATGGAAATTATTCTTTCATTTAAATGATGCATAATTCGTGATAAATAAATTGTTCTTGTTCAATGTGAAAAGTTGTGTGGTAATTGAATGTGAACGATATCAAATGGCAATGGAAACAAAGAAAAATCATGTAAAACTATATATGTATGTATTTGTTGAATTTGAAGGCAAACCGGAGTTTCAAATGGCCCCAACTGATTTCTGACCTGCATCTTATATGCTCGGCCATTTTTAGCCACGGGCGTTGTTGGAGATTTGAAACGCATCCTATTTTATGGGTCCTTCCTGAGCCATGGAAAGTTTTCTAACCTTTGTACGACGGTTTGAATTACTACCTTATATATGCATTGTTTTGATGCTTATAGTTAAACTTACCTGACGATCAGTATATATTTGACAATAATGTCCCACACAACAACATGTAAAACCAACGCAATGAAAAACCAAGGATGCATGATGCCCGGCAACATGTTGCCAAAGATCATGCTTCGCAACATGTTGCCAAAGATCATGCTTCGCATATTGCTGCAATTAACACACGCAACATTTCGTTACGATACAACAAGTTCGATCGGACCACATACGACCAAACCAGCAATTTCGTCACAGCGGGAAGATGCGTGGGAGGCAGAAAGCAGAAAAATCAACGGCTGGAGAGCATTCGCACAAGAGAGCGGGTCTCCATGCTCCAATCCAGGGGTAGGCGCAAACAGAGCCAGCTCAAACTGTCAATGTATGCGTGCTTTACACTGCGCGAATCGTATGTAAAGAAACGAATAAAAAAATTAAACTGCAAGTGCAAAAAGAATAATTCCGACGGCCGCTACCTTCAATACCAAATATTTGAGTATGCCAAGCGGAATTTTCCCACAACCCTTTTTTACCGAATCGCCCTAAAAAACAAAGTACAGTCATGAGTCTTGGGTTGCTTTTACCTAAATGTTATAAAAATGCATATTTTGTATCGGCTATTATATATATTTTTCATACTATACATATACATATGTGCATACATGTATGTCTTACATTTATATTACATTATGCATGTTCGCTTATATTATAATATACTTTTTTCCCTATAGGGACAAAATATAAATAATGGCAAAATATTTTTAAAGTTGCCATGTAAGAAAGTGAAGCATTAATTTTTCTGCGTGTAGCTGCGAAACAAAGCGACATAGTACTGCTTTCGCCAAAAGTCTGTGCGACACTAGCTGTTTTTTTACGCTCTCAACTTGTACTTCGTGCTCACATCGGCATGCACACAGACGGCTACACGAGCAATTGCCGAGCAAAAGTGCCCGCACGGGCTATGGGCGCCTACCTCTGCACCAATCACTAAGGGGGCATGGACCGATTAAGAGAGGGTATGCATGGAGAGCTGAGAATGCAGCAATACAGTCGCAGCACACCGACACTATGCGTGTGCTAATTGAGAGCGTGTACCGGTGGATGGAGCGCGCTCTATGAGACTGAACAAGCAGAGAGACAAAGAAGAGCCAAAGTGAGGGCGAAGCATGTTCAACGGGGGATCGTCGATCAAGTTCGATGGGCAAAGGGGGGTATGGGCAAGCCGAAGAAAGGGGGAATGGGGTATTGGGGAAGCCCTGTCTACGAGGCGAATAACGTATGGATGACGTAGGCAAATGATTTGAGTTAATATCGAAGTAAATTAACTAAATCCAAATTAACAAAAATCAATATGATGCTCACATAAAGTAAACGGCCAAATAAACAAAAATCAATATGTTGCTGACATAAAGTAAACGGCCATATAGAAGAGCAACCATGCAAACAAATTCGAGAGAACAAGCCCACAAGGAGAAGGACATGGGAGAAAACAGCGTCGCCTAGCAACGAGAGAGGACATGCGACCAGAGCAGAGAACTAAACCAGAAAAGGATGGAAGCCCGCATAGCAACAGAGGCGCTATTTGGGCAGAGCGGAGGAACAAGGACAGGAATTCAATGGGCGCGCAGCAGCCAGAAAGTGGATGCGGCTGCGCAAAGGACTTGTACGGGACTTTCACCACGCATAGCAACAGCGTGGATGAAAGCGATGGGCCGATGGAAAATCACCGGCTGTATAGCAGTATCACACCAAGTGATTCTGTAAGTTCTGAGTTATAAGGCCTTACGAGTAATCTTATAGACTCTTCAAACAACAACAAATCTAAATACAGTTACAACAAGTACACAGTCAATAGAAGCATCAACCCGAATCAGTGTAAAATCGTATCTAAACATTTAACCAATAGTCTGAAGCAGTTATATATATGAATTATTGTGTCGTGATTTATATAAACATTTAACTAAAAGAAACCCAAAATATAGAAATAAACTCCAACATACATTTATATATACATAAATTATTGTGTCGTGATTTCACTGGGGCACAAATTAAAATTTGTTGTGCCGAACCTCGCCCTAAAGATTGAAATTATCCTGAAGGACGAAAAAGGATCGTTACAACTTTTCTGGGGTCAAATACATATTTGATTTGAACTCAAGTTCCATCTCTGAGACTTGATATTCTGAATGGTTTTTACGACCTACAGGCTTTCTAGGAGTAACACTGCTAGGAGTGCTAGGACAGCTAACATCGGCTATGCCGAAGTTTATATACCCTTGCAGTCCTTGGTAATAATAATTTTACATGTTCAAAATTTGTTTTCTGCAACTCAATTCATCAAAATACAAACAAAACAATTTTACTCTCTATTTTACAATTTGTTCTTCTTCTTCCCTTATTCCCAAAGCAAAGCAACGCACGCATACACATACAGTTCATGTAGCGTTGCGTCTGTGTGTGTTATATTTATCCGATCACATTAAAATTTTGGGATCTGGGGTTTTATATCCAATATTATCACATATGTAAATTTCATAGCATACTCCTTATTATGAAAATGTTTCTTCTAGTTCTTCTAGAGCTATATGATATGGTGGTCCGATCCTTATGAATTTCATACTTTATTTTTCCCGGGTAATAAAAAACCCCGAAACAAAATTTCAGACCGATAGCTCTTAAGACGGCTGAGTAAAACGCATACGCACAGACGGACGGACCGACGGACAGACGGACATGGCTATATCAACTCAGCTTCTCATGCTGATCAAGAATATATATACTTTATGGGGTCGGAAACGTCTCCTTCTGTGCGTTACAAACATCTGACCAATTTTATAATACCCTCTGCAAGGGTATAGGTAGATATATTAATTTTAGCCTTTAAATTTGTAAAAATATCAACAAAAGGGAATTTCTAAAAGGTTCCATTAAAATATACCTCAACTTTGGTATCCGAATACAAGTTATTTAGTCCAAGTCTTCAGACCCCAGTACCTTTACTACACCCATGAATGCATCGCATTCCCATCTCCCCCCCGCTTTGGTTTGTTCTCATTGTTGGACAGGAAGATATTGAACTGAACAGCATTCAGAGTTTATGGCACCCGCAGTTTAAAACTTTTTCATTCAATTCAGTTAAGTTGATTTTCGCTTTACTGTCGCATTTTGTTGCTGCTTTTTGTTGTCTTGCCGGTGCCTGTGCCTCCCTTTCTACCTGGATTGTTGACCTGGCTTTCTTCTGTTACACTTTGGTATAGACGAAAGACCTTCGTCCTGGTCCTGGACTCGGTCATGGAGCGCAGTCGTTCTGGCTAATGGTGTTAATTGCATTTTACTCTCCTGCTGGCACTTAAAGCGGCATCCCCAGCAGATGGCACCGATGAAGGGAGTGGTGTGTTGAAGGCATTGAAGTGTGACACTGTTGCACACACACACACACACACACACACACACACAAAAAGCTGAGATGCGGACAGGAGGGCTGCGGCTAACTGCAGGTACAGCTACGCAAATATCCTGCAGGGGAGAACAAGAGCCGACTTTCAAGACCAAGTCCATCCAGCAGCAAATGCACAACTCGCTAGCTAGGGCCAGATTTGGCTCCTACTGCAAACTTTGATTAAATCACACAACAAACTGAGCAAGTTTACCAAGAAGCGAAAAGGGGGGAGTGTGGGGTATAAGAAAGGTTCATGCTGCCAGCGGTTTGTGTGAGACAGATTCAAGTGGTTGGCCACAGGGCCACTGACTGCATTAAACTTCAATGCGAAAAAGGTTAGGGAGAAAAGTAAAGGCAAGTAAATAAATTCATTAAACGATTAGAATTCAGAGTCGTTTCTTTTTCTGTGCTGGAGCTTAAATATTCAGTTATCTGAATTACGGATTAAGTAATCAACATTGTTTTAACCACAACTAACTTAGTTTCTGCAAACTAATTGTTTGTGGCGGGGCGGAAGGACCCGATATAGTATCAAGTGGTTGGCGGGTGCCAATATCTTCAGGGTCTCGTACGTGAGTAGAATGATTAAAACGCGCGAAAACTTCGTTTTAATTCTATGTTTGATTTATTTAATTCACAAGGTATACCGACACGCACACGAAATGGTTCGGTTTGAAAAAGTGACAAATCGCAAAGTATAATATAAAGGAGGTGAACGGGTGTTCGGGTGAAAATCTCGATTCCGAATAATGGCGATGCCCATTGGAAAAAACCCAGTCACCCCTCCTGGTGTGACCGTAGATGCCGAGGATCAAAAAACCCTCCTCACTTTTCACTGCTCTTCGCCGCTCACTGCTGTTCACCCGGTGGCGTGAACATACCGCCCCCCTTGCAACATGTTGCAATTGCCACCCTGGACATATAAAGGACGGGGGACGGCAACGTTCTGGAGCGCCTAGATCCCACAGGAGCCGGAGACGACCCATCCGAACACGGTGCTCTGGGCTGCGGGAGTACCGCTATGACCGGGCACACAGCCTGGTTGGATGACCTCAGGATAGAGGTCTGCCCCGAGTACCACGGACACCGACGCCGGCCGATAGAAATAGGGGTCGGCCAGGATCAGGGTGGCGAATTTCTCCCGAACCGGCGCCGCCACTTCCCGGATGGGAGTGCGGATGAGCAAGTCCTCTTCGACCCGGAATATAACGTTCCGTCGGAACGTCTCGTCGGACCTCGACTCGAGGACGGCCGTACAGGCTTGGTCGACCCCGACCTTGGTCACAGCTAACCCCAGGGACCGGGCAAAGGAGCGATTGATGCGGCTCTCAGCCGCACACGCATCGAGAAGGACGCGGGTCTCGAAGGATTTCGAGCCATTGCCCAACCGGAGAACTGCGGTTGGCAGGACAGTCGTCGTCCTGGCGTGGAGCAGGGAGGATAGAGAGATTTCGGGTGCGCCTTCTGGGGAAGCGGAGCGGTCGGACGATGATCGGGAACAGGGTTGTAGCGGGGGTGCAGCACGCCCGGAGGGGGGTGATTGGCTGCGACGCCGGGCGGAGGCACGTTGTCTCGGCGGTTGGTCGGCCATGTGGAGCAGGGTATGGTGCCTTTGCCCGCATCGTCGGCAACCATGGCGAGTCCGGCACGCGTCGGATGAATGCTCGTGTGCCAAGCAATTGGGACAATACTTGTTGATCAGCACCGCCCGGAGCCGCTTTTCCCCTCGGAGGTTCAGGAAGCGCTGACACTGCCGGAGTGCATGAACCCCCCGACAGACCCGGCATCGGTACACGTTCGTGCCCTGCGGAGCAGCTCGTTTGCTGCGGTGGTGCGGCAGACGTGTGGGGGCCATGTCGCTATGAAGGGGGGAGCTGAACGAACTGTAACGAAAGAAATTACGTAGGGGGGAGTGGATTAGTCTATGCGCGGGAACGAACAACATGCACGGAGACGAGGACATTCGGAGGGAACATAGAGGGATTGGGAGTCACGATAAGGTTTTAGGCTCAGGACTCCTGCTGTCTTGCAACAGAATAAGCTTCGCTACGGGTCTTCGGATAGACCCACGCGCGGTGGTGACATCAGCCACTCGGACGAGACCGTCAGCCCCGGGCAGAGTGCGCTCAATTCGCCCTAAGCGCCACTCGTTGGAGGGGAGATGATCTTCGGACACGATCACGAGGTCGCCGGTCTGGATGCTGCGAGTCGGTGACTTCCACTTGTTCCGTTTGTGAAGCTCCTTGAGGTACTCACTCTTCCAGCGGCGGCAGAAAGCCTGCTGGATTGCCTTCAGTCGCTGCCATCGGTTGATCAGTGACATAGGCTCGACCAGAATTTCCGGTTCCGCAATGGATAAGAGCGGTCCTCCAATCAGGAAATGTCCCGGGCTTAGGGCCAGCAGGTCCTCTGGATCCTCGCTCATGGGAGAGATTGGCCTGGAGTTTAGGCACGCTTCGATCCTACACAGGAGAGTGGAAAGTTCCTCGAAGGTGTATTTGACAGTGGACGAGGACTTGTAAAACAGGGTCTTAAAACTTTTGACCCCTGCTTCCCACAGTCCTCCCATATGGGGCGCGCTTGGCGGAATGAACTGCCAGGATAAAATGTGCTGGGGAAATGCCTTCATTATATCAAGCTTGGTGGCGTTCAGGAAATCTTGTTCGAGCGCCTTTGAGGCCCCTACGAAGGTTTTGCCATTGTCGGAGTAAATGCGCTGTGGGCATTGTCTCCGTGCGACAAACCGAGAGAAGGCTGCAAGAAATCTTTCAGTGGTGAGGTCGGAGGTAGCCTCGAGATGGATTGCCTTCGTGCTGAAACACACGAAGACGCAGACATAACCCTTAGTTATGCCCTGCAAAGTCAATGCCCGTGTGGGTGAAGGGCCTGGAGTACGTGATCCGTTCTCGAGGGAGATCACCCATCATCTGGGTCTGTAGTCGTCGACGATGAACGATGCAGACTTTGCACCCCTTGATGTGGGACTTCACCATGTTCTTGATCCGTGGGATCCAGAATTTGGTGCGCAGAGACCGCACCATCAGTTGATTGCCGCCATGCAACGTGATGCGGTGGGCGAATTCGACAAGCAGGCGAGTGAAATGAGTACTATAGGGGAGGAGAATAGGGTGACGTTCATCATATCGGAGGGACTCGGCGGCCCGGAGTCGTCCGCAGGAGCGGAGTAACCCATGCTAATCGAGAAATGGATTCAGATTGAGTAGCGTGCTGGATGATGGCAGGGGTCGCCCTTCCCCCAGGGCCCGATCTCCGCGAGGTATTCCCGACGCTGAGAGGTCCGAGAGAAGTTCGTCATTGGTGAGGTGAACCGTGGAAGGCGTCGAAATCCTTTTGGTGGCGAAGCGTAGGATGTACGCGATGACTCGTAATGCCCTACCATAATCCGAGAAACGTTCGCTGACGTCCTCGAGTAGGGTGGTCGCGGTGGTGTGGCACTGGACTCGTTGCTCCAGCTGGGTGTCTGGGAGTTCGTTATGGGGAGTTGGCCAATACTCGGGGGCTCGCTGGAGCCAGTCCGGCCCATGCCACCAGAGTCTGCTGGCCGATAACTCGGCCGCGGAGACCCCACGGCTCGCCAGATCAGCGGGGTTGTCCTCGGAGCGCACATGTGACCAGCTTTGGCCACTGGTGCTTTTGGAGATGCTGGATACCCGATTGGCCACGAAGGTGGACCAACTGCACGGGGGTTTATTAAGCCAAGCCAACACGATGGTAGAGTCGGTCCAAAACTGGGAGGTTGCAGGTGGGATTAGGAGTTCAGGAACGATCGACGCCCAGAGATCGGCTAGCAAAACCGCTCCGCACAACTCCAGCCGAGGCAGCGAGACTGTTTTGACTGGAGCTACACGGGTCTTAGCCGTTAATAAATGGACGTCTACTTGATCGCCGCACCGAACCCGCACATATAGGGCTGCTCCATACGCTTTCTGTGACGCGTCAGAGAAACCATGAAGCTCCCACGAGAGCTTATCGCTGGTGTTTAGCCAACGAGGAATGCGGAGTCGACTGAGGCCTGGGTAATCCTGCAGGAATTCGTGCCATTGCTGCAGCAGGAGAGGCGGCAGAACATCATCCCAGCCCAGTTCGGTAAGCCAGATTTGTTGCATGAATATCTTCGCTCGGATGACAAATGGGGCTAGCCAACCAGCGGGGTCAAAGAGTTTAGCGATATGGGACAGAACCTGCCTCTTGGTGATCGACTCCTTCAAGGGGGGGTCCGCTACGGTGAAGAAGAAGACGTCTTCGGCAGCTTGCCAGCGGATGCCCAAGGTTTTTGCAGTGCTCGCGTCTTCCAGCTCGAGAAAGTCCTCTCGCAGCAGGTGCTCTCTCGGAATGGCTTGAAGTACTTCCTTCTTATTGGAAGTCCACTTCCGAAGCGGGAAGCCCGCAGATTGGAGGGTCGCTTGAAGCTCTCGTATGGCGAGACGGGCGTCGGCTTCAGTGAGAGCGCCGGCAAGGACATCATCAACATACATGTAGTTCCGAAGGATTTCGCTCGCCTGAGGATACATAGCTTGCACGTCTTGTGCCAGTTGTAAAAGGACTCGGATCGCCAAGAATGGCGCGCAGTTAACCCCAAACGTGACAGTTTGTAACTCATAATCCTGAATATTGCCGCAGCGGTTTCGGTAGAGGATTCGCTGAAAGGGGGTATGCCTGGGGTCGACTCGGATTTGTCGATACATCTGCGTTATGTCGGCGTTGAAAACGAATTGAAAGAACCGCCATTTCAGTACCTGAAGCGTGAGGTCGGCCTGAAGAGTGGGGCCGGTGTGCAAGACATCGTTGAGGCTGACGCCTTGTGTGGAGGGGCTCGACGCGTTAAATACCACGCGTACCTTAGTGGTGGTGCTATCGGGCTTAAACACCGCGTGATGGGGGAGATAGAAGTTTTTCCCACCTTGAGGCGGCGTCACCCGAATCATGTGACCCAATTCCTCGTACTCTTGAATAATGGCATCGTACTGCGTTTTTAGGACGGGATCCTTGAGAAGGCGTGCTTCATTCCGCAGGAATTGAGCCAGCGCGATCGGTCTTGAGTGGCCCAAGTCAACGCTATTCGGACCTTTGAAGGGTAGGGACACAACATATCGACCGTCCTTTCCTCTTTGGGTGGTCTCCTGGAACTTCCGCTCGCAGAATACGTCATCCTCCTTTTCCGGTTTTGCGGGAAGGTCTTCCACCTCCAAAAACTTGGTGAGGAGTACATCAAGTTTTGCTTCTGGCCTAACTCGCGTCTGTGCCGCGAAAACTGATCGAGACACCGGAGGGTCAGGCATGATAGCTCCACACAGAACCCATCCAAAGATGGTTTCTAGCCCGACGAACTCACCAATATCCTTTTTGATCCGTTCTCCGAGGATGTGGGGAAACAGGTCAACACCGATAATCATGTCAATAGGCGCGGGCTTGTTGTAGTACGGGTCAGCCAGGGGGCGATCGAGGCACTGCGTCGGAACCGTATTAAGGAATGGAGCTGTTGGAATGGCCCCTGACAATTTGGATACGACCAGGGCGGAGACCTCGATCTTGTTCAGTCTGTCACACGGGGGAGACAGCATTAGCAGACACACCTTGTCGGCGCAGCCTCCATCACTCTGGCCCATGCCAGTAACCGCAGCGTCTACTGGGTAGAAGGGGGGCTGGACCATGCTGAAGACACGCTCGGAGAGAAAAGTTGAATCGGCCCCAGAGTCGATCAACGCCCGAATATGGTGATCCACACCACGATGGTGCAGCGTGACAATCGCAGTGCCTAAAAGGCCTCTGCCTGGGGTAGATGCAAAATAACTTTGAGCATTTGTGAGCTGGTTGCTCGTGGACGGACCCTCTGTGGCGCTGGATGGTGGGACTTGCGCAGCGGACGGCGAGGACACGGACACATCACTAGGATGCAATTATGCGCACTGGAGCAGCCCTTCACTTGATGACCGCGGGCAAAACAGTTCAGACAAAGTCCCTGCTGTCTAATGGTTTCCAGCCGCCTGTGAACAGGCATATCAAGAAAACTAGGGCAGAGCCGTATAGGGTGATTCTTCCGATGGCACAGCTTACAAGAAGCCGGTTTGAGCTGGGCTTTCGCGGGGAACGCTTGGACCTTCATCGTTGCAGAGGATTTGCGGGGGCCAAAGGGGATGGCTTGCACACTTGGGCCCGACTTATGTTCTTCGGTGGCATCCAGGACACGATACCGATCGGTAAGAAATTGGTTCAAATCGGACCAATTTGAGACGACAGTCTTATTTGGCACTGATTGCTCCCACAGGAGGATTGTGGCCTTCGGCAATTTGCTAGTGCAGATGGCGATAAGTAAGACATCCCAATTCTCCGTACTAACACCCGAACGCTCAAGCGCGGTAAGACCCCCTTGAAACGCAGTCTGCAGCTCTCGCAAGGATTTGCCCGACTCTTGTGCCACCGCGGGAATCTGAAGGAGTTGTCTGGCTTGAGTCATGACAAGCAGACGGCTATTTTCGTACCGTGCGGTGAGGTTCTCCCACGCGGCCTGGAAACCCTCATTCGTCAGGGGGGACTTAGCTACGATGGTTCTCGCTTCCCCTCGCGTCTTGGTGTTCAGGTGATAGAGCTTCTCCACTTGTGACAAGTACGGGTTGGCGATATAAATGGCGGCGAACAAATCGCGGAATGTGGGCCATGCTAGGCTGTCGCCATCAAATGTCTCCACCTCGCACGGAGGAACTCTATGCCCCGCCGGCCTCGACGGAGCGGTGGGCTGACGCATAAGACTCGTCATCTGTGCCGAGAGCTGTTCGATGCGTTCTCCAAACAACGTCCCGCATCGCACATACGCCGCATAAGCGTATTCGTGCTTCGCCAGGATGCGGCTTATGTTTGCCAAGCTTTCCTCGTCGGTTTGGACTGTCAAGGCCTTGTGACAACGGGAGTGTTCCATCTCGACAGTTGACCACAGCGATTTGAGCTGCTCTAAGTGCATTTTAAGGGAAAACAAGGGCACTTCAGAAGTTAGAGCTTCACTCTCCCGAGCTTCGAACAGAGTCAATGCGTCGCACGCCAGAATGAAATCGGAGAGGGACATTCTGGAGTGTTCTCTGCGCTGTTGTGATACGGATCGGGTGACGGGAGCGTCAGAACAGTGCGTCACAACAACGTGCGGGATCTGGGTCTGGGTTGAAAGCTTGGAACGACCTTTGTGTTCACTCGAGTCTTTAACCGAGAATCTGCGACCCTGAGGGAGGCTGGACGAAGACGGACGGGATCTTGGGGATTCGCTGCGGCTGCGAACAGACGAGAACTTGCGCGAAATATCCGTACGCTTCACGGTCGCCGGAGTTATCGGAGGCCGAACCTTCTCCGGAGTTGAAGAGGGAGACGAAAGACCGTTAGACTTCGGCGCAGTCTTGGACGGCTTCGTGGACATACTCAGGGGACGACCTTACCGTCGAACACCGAGTTTGTGGGTTTTGAGAAAATGAGGAAATGAGGAAAATTTGAGGAAATGAGAAGTGGACTGTATGAGGACGCAAGAGCTTTCTCACTGTGCACCGCAGGATTGCGGGAGAATTATCTCGCGTGCGGCTCGGAAACGGAGCCCTTTTAATGGGGATAGATGCGGAACAATATACGAACGCACGAGTGCGGATCAAAACTTGCACGTAGACAAAGCTAAATGATTACAAAACAAGTTTGTATGGATTCGTAAGTAACGCTGGGAGTACGTATAAAACAAAACAAGGAGGAAATATATAAATAAAGATGTATAGGATAAAAGAAAATACGTTTTTGTATAGATCTGGATCTGGATATATATATGTGCGCACAATACTGGACGGAAAAAAT
This sequence comes from Drosophila willistoni, assembly GCF_018902025.1. Classification (NCBI taxonomy): domain Eukaryota; kingdom Metazoa; phylum Arthropoda; class Insecta; order Diptera; family Drosophilidae; genus Drosophila; species Drosophila willistoni. The sequence continues at coordinate 36,723 of NW_025814605.1, read as the reverse complement.
TATATATATAATTTATAAATATGGACGGATGTATAAATATGTGCCCGATAGTGCTGGAAAAAATATATATATGTATTTATTTATAAATATGGGCGGATATATATATGAGCGCAAAAGGCTGGCCGGAAGAAGTATATTTATAATTTTTGAATATGAATGGATATATAAATATGGGCCCGATAGTGCTGGAAAAAATATATATATGTATTTATTTATAAATATGGGCGGATATATATATGAGCGCAAAAGGCTGGCCGGAAAAATATATTTATAATTTTTGAGTATGAATGGATATATAAATATGGGCCCGATAGTGCTGGAAAAAATATATATGTATTTATTTATAAATATGGGCGGATATATAGATGAGCGCAAAAGGCTGGCCGGAAAAAATATATTTATAATTTTTGAATATGAATGGATATATAAATATGGGCCCGATAGTGCTGGAAAAAATATATATGTATTTATTTATAAATATGGGCGGATATATATAAGAGCGCAAAAGGCTGGCCGGAAAAAATATATTTATAATTTTTGAATATGAATGGATATATAAATATGGGCCCGATAGTGCTGGAAAAAATATATATGTATTTATTTATAAATCTGGGCGGATATATATATGTGCGCAAAATACTGGCCGGAAAAAATATATTTATAATTTTTGAATATGAATGGATATATAAATATGGGCCCGATAGTGCTGGAAAAAATATATATGTATTTATTTATAAATATGGGCGGATATATATATGTGCGCAAAATACTGGCCGGAAAAAATTATATATATATAATTTATGAATATGGACGGATATATAAATGTGGGCACGATAGTGCTGGAAAAATATATATGTATTTAGTTATAAATATGGGCGGATATATAATTAGGCGAAAAAAGGGAATCGGAAATAATGTGATTTGAACTTGGCGCGCTTGAGCCGCCTATCGATATCACGACTCGACTCACGTGTCACCACTACTCCGAAAACAGCTGTCGGCCGTTGTTTATATTTTGATGTTGTTGTTTAATTATGTTAATAATTTTTTTTTGTGGTTGTGCAAAAAAAGAGAAAACCAATAACAAAAGAACGCTTTTACACACCGCGAGTGTTGTGCGCGAAGGCAAACAAAACAAACGATCAATGCATGTGGACAAATGCTTGATCTATGTATGTACGTACATGCATAAGTACACAGGTGAGTATATAGATATGTGTGCACACGCGTTGTTCACAACAAAAATAACGTAAGTAATTGTCATTTAATTGGAGGTGGGGTGGTGTTAAATCAATGCGCGACACCGAAATGGATTATGTGTTGTGGATATGTACATATGTGCAATGTATGACTATGTAAGTATGTATGTACATATGTAAGCAAGTGCACCGGTTTCCAAAGACGCGCGTGGGGAATTAATTTCGCACCTAATTCGAACGCGCAAGAAATCGCGGTGCATACGTTAAGTGCTATTAAAAAAAAAACAATACTTTTTGGCCTTTTGTGTTGTGGTAAATGTGTGAAGGGATTATATGTACATGGATATGTACATATGCGCGTACATCAACAGATGACGATGTGTGTATGTACGTAGGTACGCGCGTGCGGCAATTAGTTTGGCATTAAAAATAATTATTTCAACACATAAGAAAACGCGGTGAACACTTGGATTATTATTTTTTTTCTATTTTTTATAACACTTTAATATTTTTTTTTTGTTTTTTAACCCTTTACGCGGACTTGGCAAACAGCTGTGGAAATTACATGTACATGTGAATGCATATGTAAAAGAGGTGGATTTGGACAAGTGCGGGGAAAAATATAAATAAAGAAATGGAAATGTAATGTAAAACGAGAACGTTGGACAAACACGCTAAGGATTAGGAACTACCATGGACCCTTGGAACAGGTCAGGTATGTACATACAATATGTAAAAGTGTGTAGGTCGCTATGGAGAAGCGGGAAAACCTCACACTTTTATTAGTATGTAGGGGCAAATGAAACGAATAATGAAATTTTTGTACTTATCAGGAATTCCGCCGATGCAAGCTGGAGGAGCGGAAGGATATCCGGCTCGAAGGACCAATGTTTGTGGCGGGGCGGAAGGACCCGATATAGTATCAAGTGGTTGGCGGGTGCCAATATCTTCAGGGTCTCGTACGTGAGTAGAATGATTAAAACGCGCGAAAACTTCGTTTTAATTCTATGTTTGATTTATTTAATTCACAAGGTATACCGACACGCACACGAAATGGTTCGGTTTGAAAAAGTGACAAATCGCAAAGTATAATATAAAGGAGGTGAACGGGTGTTCGGGTGAAAATCTCGATTCCGAATAATGGCGATGCCCATTGGAAAAAACCCAGTCACCCCTCCTGGTGTGACCGTAGATGCCGAGGATCAAAAAACCCTCCTCACTCTTCACTGTTCTTCGCCGCTCACTGCTGTTCACCCGGTGGCGTGACACTAATGAAGTCGAATAAAAAAATAATAAGCAACAGCAACAACTAGTATTAAGTATATAACTAGTATTTAAATACATACCAAAGTGATATTGATTCTTAGAAATTAATAAGTGTAGAAGAACTTAGAACACTTATGAATCTCTACTAAATGTTTGGCATCCTTCATTTAAACCAAAATCTCTGCTGTGCGAGGCATTGACCACATTATAAAGCACTTTCACTTCACTAATTAATGCACAACCTGCAACTATCCTTGAAACTTGGCCATGTCGGCCACATTAGTCTGCAATTTATGAAATGTTTCTATGATTTGGAAGTTTAACTAATTACACAAGGTACAAGTTACTTGACTTGACAGGTAATACTCTCTTTATACATTTATTCTGTTTGGAAAGTTATTAATGTGTGAATATATGAAATCATTTATTGTAAATGGATTCACTTCACAAAGAATTTGGATATTCTTTCCACTCATGATGCATACGGATTTGGCTTGCCTGTGAGAACGCCAAACCGTTGCCAATCTGCATTGATAGTTGATAACTATGACTTGCACATAACACTTGTAAATTTTGAATACACTCAGTGTATTGGACCCTCCCTAATCACTGCCAAGCTTCAATTCCCATTTGTCCGATCGAGGTGGGGTGACGGGTTTTGGCGTATCAACAGCCTTGGGAGCATGACAACGATTACATCTCTGACGATACCAGAAATTCTTATTGAAACAGTAGCAGCATTCCCAGTCGGGGAATGCGCCAACGGCGAGCCACCCTCATGAAAGATGGTGAACCACTGAAAAGGGGTTCGGCTGCATACTACGATTTGCTGGCCTTGCAACGATTGCAATTGGAGCGCCAAACAAAATTACTGTTCCGGGAGGACATGCAATACCAATTGTCACGAGCCGGTCTCCATTTACGCGGTCGACGTTGACGATTCTGCTGCTGCCGATCCTGTTGGTGTTCCCGATTGTTCGATGGAGCGAACTCTCGAGGATATCTATAGCGGATGCCACGACCCTTGCGCGTTGATAGATATGCCGGTAAAACCGTTATAGTTTCTCCCATAAATTTGCTGCCATTCAGGCATCTAATGGCCATTTCCGCCATGAACGGACTTATATATGTAATGGTCGCCTCACCCTTTGATCGTCCATTTTGCTTATTTTTGTACACAAAAATCCTTGGTTTACTCGCATGGTCGATCATTCCCACGGAAGTACAGAACATGAGAATATCATTTTTCGTCACACTCAGACGCATGCCCAGCACAAAGATCGTCTCTGGTTCCAGTTCGAATCGCTCTTGCCCGAGCATAATGAACGGGACACCATCAACGGACGGTAATATATTTGGATTCATACGTGTCGGTTCCTCTGTCAAAATCCTGGCCAATAACATACTGAAGCTCATGGATATGCCAGTCTGTTGTCGATGATATTGTTGTTGTCGCTGTTCACCAATATCCATCGATGGCTGAACCACATTTCTGTTCATTTCGGCTAACCCGAAACGACTTGACCTCGAGCTCAATATCATGGTTGAAGATGCCGCCATGGTTGTGGCCGTTGCCATTGTGGTCACACTGTGGCGTCTACCCACGTCACGATGTCCACCAACGCCGCCTTCTTCAGTTTCGTTCTGGTCTAGCCCTTGACCTTGAACTCTGCCGAATCCACAGTAGCTGCTTCTGCCCAATAACAATGGACAACGCGCATCTCCGCTGCCATCCTCGAACCTATATATGTCGCCAAAAGAACCGAAAGCACTAGCCGAACTGTTTAAATAATTTGGATGTAGATAAATTTGGTTTTGATGAATTCAATGAATTAAATGGGGTTAGCATACATTATATTAACCGAGAAGTCCATGATGTGTAAAAGCCGTAGAAAATAAAAAAAAAAAAATGTATGCCTTTTTTGAATCTGTGTTTTTTTGTACAACTAGTGAAACCTACACGAACTGAATCCTATTGAATACTAAAAACGAATTGACTAACTACCCTGAACGCAGGTACTACATTGAAAAATCTGAGTGTCATTTAAAATCTTTGATATTGTGATACACTAGAAAATAATGAAATTTAAAAATAAAGTAAAAGGGTGTTTGCCTTTAAAAATTTACAACAAAATGTATTAATATATCAATTTGAAAAGTTCTTTTGGTAAGCAATAAATATATTTGTTCACTTTCATCCATTTTGCATGAATTATGTAAACTTTCCTTTAGATAAATTGACTATATTTTCTCTGTACTTAAAAACTAAAAAACAACAAAAACAAAAATCCTCTCTTATTTGCCATTTTGCGCTTTAGTGCCTACTTATGCAAGTTCGCTTTAGCGCAAAGTGGAAAAGTTGAGAGGAAAATTGATTCATAATTTTATTGCATTTTCCCTGTGATCAGCAAAGTTTTCAGTATAAAATGAGCTGAATATAAATAATCGATAAGGTTAATAATTTCATAAGTAGAGATAAGACTGCTTGCAAAAAGCATCAGAAAATTTAACAAAAGGAATCACTTTTCACAACAAAACAGAAATTGTATGGAGTAATCACAAAAGTCCGTTATATATATCGAATTTAAGTCATATCTATATAATTTACAATAAAAGTGAATGTATGGAAGTAATTTTAACTCAGCTTCTTTCTTTAGTCTCTAAAATAAGGAAATTTTTGAAATAGCTTTTTTAAGTGATATAAACAAAATTGTATAAACAAAATTGGGGTTTTACTTATTTCATTCAACACTCTGTAAATAAGAGCTGTCAGCATATTTCTCTTTTTATTTATCAGTTGTGGCAGACAGAACCGCAATCCGTTGCCATTTTCAATAGAGGGAAATTGTGGCAGGTTGTTTACTATACAACAAAAAATAGGAAAAAAAGGAGTGCATATGTAGTAACTGCCACGAAATCGTTACGATATCAACATGGTAGCCAATTGGAAGGTATACTGTCTCTCTCATCACCTACTTCAACTTGATTCCTTTATTGTGGATGTGCTCTACTGCAGGATGTGCTCAAATACATATTGTAGTTGTGGAAAGGGGCGGAGGGATTGGTCTGTGTGTGTGCCACAATGCGATACAATTTAGATTTAGATGCTTTCTCTGATTTATTTGTATTGAACGTGTGGGCGTGTTGCCGACGTCTAAGTCGTGATTGTCAACGTGTCTGAATCTGAGTCCTAATGCTGTCTGCCAAAGGTGCTTCAAAATTCGATAATCTCTTTGGCAGCAGCAGCGTCTTTAAGTTGTCGTTGCCTTTAATAGGCATTAGTTTCCATCAAATAAACTCAAATTATATATACATATATACAAAGGAAAAAATTTCACTCACTTTTGCACTTGTCAAGTGGACCATCATCTAAATTTGCAATATAAAAATCGATTAGAACCTGTGGTGCATATTTTTATACCCTTGTAAAAAGGGTATATTAATTTTGGTCAGAAGTGTGCAACGCATAGAAGGAAGCATTTCCGTCCATATAAAGTATATATATTCTTGATCAGCATGACGAGACGTCCGTCCGTCCGTCTGTCCGTCCGACTGGATCAACGCAAACTCCTCCTAGACCGTAGGAGCTACAAAGCTGAAATTTTGCATGTAGGCTTGTATATACTACAGGCGTTGTATATCTCGGATTCAGCCGGATCGGACCACTATATCATATAGCTCCCATACAAACGGCAAAGTCACGAACAGTGACTTTTCTCAATAACTTCGTTCATTTCTGAGCTGTTGTCGTGAAATTTAATATTGATGAGTTTATTTTATAAACGACTATGCCAAATTTGATCAAGATCGGGTGACTATATCATATAGCTCCCATAGGAACGATCGGTCGAAAACAGTGACTTTTGTCAATAACTTCGTTACTTTTGACGTGATTGCTTTCAAATTAAACATTTGTTAGTTTAATATATCTGTTAATGACTATGCCGATTTTGATAAAGATCGGGTTACTATATCATATAGCTCCCATAGGAACAATCGGTGGAAAACAGTGACTTTGATCAATATCTTACAATTAGTTTTTTCCTATGCTAAGATTGTTGGCCGTTCTTTCGCAAACATTAGCCTGTTTAGCTGAAACGTTTTTCCACTTTGATGGCTATAGGTAAGGAAAGAGTTACCATAAAAGTTGCAAGGGTATACAAACTTTGACGCGGTCGAAGTTAGCCCCGGCCCTTTGGTTTCATATCAGGTTGGGTCACAACTTCCTCGATTTCGCCAAATTGAACAAGAAATACCAATTGTCGATTACGTGTAAAACCACATGTAATCCTATCCGCCTTAAGGTTGCGAGTAAATCCATTTTTTTCGACTATTGGACCAAATACGTCAAAATTCTTTTCTACAAAACATAATTATATTGGATTATTTTGTGTACAACACAACACCTTTTACCCTGCGAGCCGTTGAAGAAATCTGAAAAAACAATTTAAAGAATATGAAGTTTTTTAATTGGACAATTTAGTTACATACATTTTTTGCTTGTGATGTCAAGTTTGGAGTTGATTCACACGTTTGTGGTGGTTGGGGAACTAAATCTGCTAAAATAAATAAAGGAATAAATACATTTATTTAAGACACCTCAAGGTAAGTTTTACTTACCGGTAGCTTTTCCATTCTGAAGTGTCCCAGTTGGACGTCTTTGCTGTAAGAAGTTAATGTATGAATTTTAAATGTGGCTAAATACTTACATACATATTTAAGACTACCCTGGGTTGAGCTGTAATAAAAAAAAAAGAAGAAATCGCAAAACATGTGTTAAATTGCTGAGCGACGCCTCCCGCCCGCCAAAAGTAAAAAAAAAAATCATTTTAAGAACAAACTATTGATGCACATTGTTAGGAGATACTTCAGAGAAACTAACCTCATCATTCCCACCTTTCAAAATAGCGCCCGCGCCGAATTACAGGTAGTCAAACTTCGATTATCATTCACAGTGTTCATATTTAATTCTCGCCGTTTTCAGTGATACATTTTTCCAAAGTCAATATTTATTTTTGCAAAGTTACTATCAAAGTAATTGTTATGGATATCAATAGTCCAGATAAGTACCTTTATGTGTTATGTAGTACTCACCAATTTTAAGAATGTTTTGCATACATTAGCATTGTTATAAAAGACCAAATTTTTTGAGACAGATTTTTCTAAAAATAAAAATTTCATAGGGGCTTATAACTACTTTCCCTGTCCGTCCCTGTAATATTTCTTCATTTAATAATTTATAATTTCATATATTATATGAAGTTATAGTTGGCCACCTATAGCCACCTATTCACAAAATATACTTATTCAAAATTTTTGCGCGGCGATAAAAAAAAAAAAAAATCGAGACCCGGTGCACTGTGGTTGTGGCCATAGCCTAAAAATCAAAATATCAATCACACAATATTTTGCCAAAATGTACACAAATTGTATAACAACCTTGATGGCAAACCGGATTTTTCTGGAAATCTAACGGACTTGCGCAAAATTCCATTGAAAACATGAACACGTGTTCATGTTTGAAGCCGGACTACGCTTTGCTTGCTCTTCGCCACAACAAAAACGCTTTTCAAAGGGATAGAACGTGTGACAGAGTACTCCAGAAAAATATTATTTATAATGAATTTTGAAGTTGAAGGTATTTACTTTAATTTATTCTTATTTGAAGATTAAATTGACCAATTAAATATTTTTTGTGTATTTTTGAATAACCTAACCTTTTTTGTGTATTTTGTGAACGTCTTTTTCATGTTTACTTAATGTTTTAGTTGTGTTCAACTGTGTTTGTCAATGTTTTAAGGTAATAAAAATGAAAATGGTAGCTGCTGCTAGTTTTTTGCATTCGTTTTCGTCATTTGTGTTTGTTTATTATTTTTTGTTTTGTATAATATTTTTTTAATAATTTTTATTTCGACATTTCGCTTTTGGTATAGGTGCGTCTTCTAATTGCGTAGGTTTATTTAGTGCCTCTGGTGTGAGAGAAGTGACGAGAAGGTATTTATTTGACCTGATGCAAGGCCAAAATTTACGAACCATGGAAGAAAAACTAGATTTTTTGAAAAGTTACCTCCTCGAGTCTTCCAAAGTTTCTGAAACTATCAAAAATCTTTGAAACATAAATTTTCACATTTCAAATCACAAGTCAAACAAAGATGGTCTGGAGCAGGAAATACTATGGAAGTATTCTTGAAAAAAAATTATTTGTGGTTAGAAGGGACCTTTGAAATACCAATTGATTCGTCAAATCGCCAAGGACGTCCTTGCAAACAGTTTTCTGAATCGCGTGATCGAAGCAAGAGAAGAAAGACTGAGGTAATACGAAGTTTGGTAAATACTGAGGTGATAGTCCATGCTGTACAAGTGGTTTTGCAAAATAAAGGCTAAAGAAATGCATCTAAAATCCTTAAGGATATAACGAACTCACCAACACGGTGACTTTATTTATTTATTTATTTATTTATTTACGTCAACTAACACAGCAGTCGACGAAAAAGCTTAAGCTAAAGACAGATAGTAATTAATTGAAAAAGATAGCTTAGCTATATACACAACTAAACATCCCCGACCCGGTGGAGGTGTTTTATTTGCATAAGGTGCCAGCTATGCCCCGATTCACAGCCAATGTGGTCAGAGATGAGTTGCAGCCAATCCAAGTCCAGAATATTATTATTGGTTTCGCTGTAGATGATTAAAAAGTATAGCGCGAAGAGAAGTGACAGAAAGATGAGGAGAAATTAGGTGAGAAAGGTTGTTAAAAGATTGGCAAAGAACACGAAAAGGTTCATGAAGAGAGTAGTTAGTCAGACATCTATTAAGGTGAATAGGAAAAAAGTTTCTGGTCCGACGTGAGGGAACACAAAAATATAGCGTATCTGGTAAATTAGTAGAAATGACTTCGCCGTTGACTAGTTTATGGAGAAAGAGAATGCCAAAAACGAGCCTACGGTTGTAAAGTGAAGGAAGATTAATAAGAAGAAGTCTGCTAGAATAAGATGGTAGGCGAAGACTCGGGTCCCAATTAAGACCGCGTAACGCAAACTTAAGGAATTGCTTCTGTACCGATTCAATACTACGCTGGTGAACATCATATTGCGGATTCCACATTGGCGAGCAATATTCTAGAGTAGGGCGAATTAACGAAGTCTTTGACCCAACGTTTAATGCATGCTCTATTGAAAATAGAAGAAATATGAACATTAAATGAAAGTTTTGGGTCAAACATCACGCCTAAGTCTTTGAACGATGGTATACAATCTAACAGAACACACTTAACAGAGTAATGAGCTAGGAACGGAGACAAACGACTGAAAGTCATAAAAGAACACTTAGAGGAATTAAGGTGTAATTTATTAACGTGGCACCAATCACAGAACGCATCGAGATCTGATTGCAAGTACTATTGGAAAGAGGGATCATTATAGGAATAACAAATCTTGACGTCTTCCGCAAACATGAGCACGCGTGAATGAGCCAAGGCCAAAGGCAAATCATTTATAAACAGTGTAAATAACAGGGGGCCCAGATGACTGCCTTGGGGTACACCTGACGTAACTCGAACAGTCTTAGATATCGAGGAACGAAAAGACACCTTTTGGGTTCTGCCAATAAGATACGACTTTAACCAAGCCAACAGTTTTGGGGAAAAACCCATTTCATGAATCCATGCTGGCAAGGAGAAATAGTGGATCTGGATAGGTCTTGAAGGGAAGACGTAATAATTTTCTCAAACAGCTTTGGTATTGCCGAAAGTTTGGCAATGCCACGGTAGTTAGAAACATCCGATTTGCTACCCTTTTTAAAAAGCGGAATAATAAAAGACTCCTTCCAAATATCGGGAAAGGTACAAGTCTCACTCGATATAAAGAATAACCGAGATAAAGGCTTAGATAGGGAATTCGAACACATTTTAAGGATGAAACTGGGTATATTATCAGGACCGGGAACGAAGGAAGACGTCATAGATGACAATATATATAGAGATAATATATAATATATAGAGATAATACAGTCTTCAGTAATACTAGGAAAAAACATACAATTTAAATGTGGGATTGAAAAGGGATAGGGTGTGGGTTCCGAAACAGTAGTAGAATAAGTCGACTGAAAGAATTTAGCAAACAGATCTGCAATATCTGAATCATTATTAGCAGTCTGGTCATTAAATCTAAAGGTGAAGGGTAGTACATTAGAGCGTCTTTTGGAATTCATAAAGTTATAAAATATTTTGGGGTTCTTATAAAATTCAACCTTACAGCGAACGATATAATTATTGTAGCATTGAGTGTTTAACAGACAAAATTGAGATTTGGCTATACAGTAATTTGCATAGTCAAGTCGCGAACCAGTTTTTTTAAATCTTTTAAAATATCTCAATTTAATGTTACGGAGATTAGAGAGCCTACGTGTGAACCAGACTGGCGTGGTGGAGACGGTAGAGACATTCACATAAGGAACGCATTTATCAATTAGAGAATTAAGAGCAGAGTAGAAAAACTTCACTGCACGATCTATATCGCAGCACTCAAATAGAAATGACCAATCAAAAGAGAAAATAAGGCTATTAAGAAGATTGAAATTTGTTTTACGAAAACATCTACGACGAGAATTTGAGATGTTATTAAATGAATTAGTAACGGAATTGTAAGAAATAGTAAGTTCAATGGTAGGGTGATAGGGATCTTCGGGTTTCACTAGGGGCTATGTTCGGGATACAGCACTAACAGTGGGATCAGAGACAAAAACAAGATCAAGGATTCTTTTAGAAGAGTTAAGGAAAGAATTCAACTGATATAGCGGACATTCAAGTAGGCCATCAAGAAAACATGTTGAGATGAAGGAATTAAGGAAGATAGATTATCATCAACAAGCCAAGAAATATTAGACAAGTTGAAATCACCTAAAATTATAAGGAAATCGCGATCTTTAAGACGATTAAAAATAGTTTGCAAAGCATCAGCATGATGCATATAGGTCGTTATATCAGAAGCTGGAGGAATATATGAACAAGAAATATATAAGCTAAAGTTGGAACATGTAATTTCGACGCAAATAAACTCAACACCTAAGGGCAGATCAATCGGCACAACACTTGAACACAGATTCGAGTTGACAGCAATAAGTACTCCACCACCACGACGACCAACACGATCAAGCCTATAAGAAATAAAGTTATTAGAAAGAATTTCATTATCCAAAACAGAGGAGTTAAGCCAAGTTTCAGAGAAAGCTAATATGTCAGCCGAAAAGGTTTGGCTATCACAGAACAGGTTCGAGAGCTTGGTAAGAAGTCCTCTTACCTTTTGATAATGAATGCAAAGACTAGGAAGGTGGACAGGCAACGGACGGGAGCGCTTATTGGGCGCAAACTCGTGTACAACTAGGCCCTCTGGCCAGAAATTAGTGTCAACCATAGCTGAGAACTACTCATTAGGTACTGTAATTTTAAAAGAGGAGATTTCGCTAAGACTAGAAAACTTAAACTTTTGAATTAAAACTTTAGCAGGGCATATATTACTAATGTAAGCTGCCACAGACGACTCAGAAGTATCAGGAGCAAGCCTAGAGATAAATAATTGTTTGCGATGAGGCACTACAGTTAGTGGAGGCGGAGGAGCATTGGGATCCGCAAATGATTGAGAACTAGCATGATCCTGTGATTGATCAGAGTTCCCGTGAGGGATAGAATGAGTTACACTGGGGCTTGTAATGGGTACTTCAATCTGAAAAGAAGAGCATAAAGAGGGACAAGAAGATGGTGTAGGCGAAAGTAAAATGGGATACGATGTAATAGAGAGTGCTGGCGACTGCTCGCGAGGCAACTCAAGGGTACATTTCTTGGGCGACTTCCCAGAAGGTGGAACAAACTTGAATTGCGACAATAAATGTACGCTAGAGTCACACTCGTTTGACAGTTGTTTGGCCAGTTTGTTTAAAGAAAGAAACTTTAAACGAATATCCCTATACATACGGCTAAAATCAAGCTGCTGGCTGGCACAAGATGGGCAAGTCCAGCGCATTAAGCCAAGCTCAGGCTTAGACACAGACAAACCAAAAAAATTTGTCATAGTCGCGGTCATTCGGGCCAGCACATTTTAAGTGAATAAGATTATCGCAAAGCCAACAATATATTGCTCTATACTGATCATCAAAACGATCAGAATGCTTGCAAGTAGGTAGACAACAAGCCATTATAAACCCAAAACACAAGGCAAATAAAAATAAAAATAAATTTATATATATAAGAATAAATAAAAAAATTTAAATACACAGCACAAAGATAATTATCGATAAGAAATCAATAATTACAAATAAAACAAAGAGACCAGCTAGAGTGCACAGCACAAGAGAGAGTGAAAGAACAGTTATAAGCCGAGCTTTGAGAGGCGGCCTTACAAAAGTGATTACACGGGAGAGAAGCTGAGCACAAGCACAAAGCAGATAGAACAACAAATCCACTAGAACTAATGGTATGATGGGGGCGATGAGGGGAGCAACAGCAGAAGCAATGACGAGAGAGAAAAAAATAAAAAGAAAAAAAAAATAAATGCACCAAACACTAATCACGAAACAGAAAAACTGTTTAAACTATTTAATTTGGCGAATTATGGAAATAAAACACAAGGGTGTCAAGCAAACAACACCAGTGAAAGCGTAAAAAAACTAAGCACAATTAAAAACTGAGAGAAAACAATAAATATTAATAAAAACTCAGGAGCTATGCAAAAACACGACCGTCACGTCAGAGAGCAGAAGCTATTATAGAAAGTCATACTCCAAGAGTAATGAAACCATTCCTCCACTTACCCCCTTTGAAGCTCTCAAAATGTTTGTTGAGGCTGATCTGACAAGGCGACAATACGAAATAATAAGAGCAACAAACAAAGGCCATTATCCCTGTTATGATCTATTATTGAAAGCTAAGCAAGAATGCTATCCACCTAAAATAGCTATGAAAATTACAGCTACTAGCGCGGAAACGGACCTTCAAAGTTTAATGGATCATACAGTAACCCGTTTATCGATTTATTTGCAAGATTTGTTAATTACTCTTAACAAAACCGAAAGAGAGTCATTAAAAATTATTTGCAAATGGGGATGTAAACAAAAATTTGTTGATGATGTCGACTCTGATGCAAATATATTTATACCCTTGCAAAAAGGGTATATTAATTTTGGTCAGAAGTGTGCAACGCATAGAAGGAAGCATCTCCGACCATATAAAGTATATATATTCTTGATCAGCATGACGAGACGAGTTCATATAGCCATGTCCGTCCGTCCGTCCGTCCGTCTGTCCGTCCGTCTGGATCAACGCAAACTCCTCCTAGACCGTAAGAGCTACAGAGCTGAAATTTTGCATGTAAGCTTGTATATAGTGCAGGCGTTGTATATCTCGGATTCAGCCGGATCGGATCACTATATCTATATATATAGCTCCCGTACAAATGACAAAGTCACGAACAGTGACTTTTCTTAATAACTTCTGAGCTATTGTCGTGAAATTTAATATTGGTTAGTTAATTACACATATAAACGACTGTGCCAAATTTGATCAAGATCGGGTGACTATATCATATAGCTCCCATAGGAACGATCTTTCGAAAACAGTGACTTTTGTCAATAACTTCGTTACTTTTGACGCGATTGCTTTCAAATTAAACATTTGTTAGTTTAATATATCTGTTAATGACTGTGCCGAATTTGATCAAGATCGGGTTACGATCATATAGCTCCCATAGGAACGATCGGTTGAAAACAGTGACTTTGATCAATATCTTCGATATTTCCTATGCCAAGATTGTAGGCCGTTCTTTCGCAAACATTAGCCTTTTTAGATAAAAAGTTTTTCCACTTTGAAAAGGAAAAAGTTACCAAAAAAGTTGCAAGGGTATACAAACTTTGACGCGGTCGAAGTTAGCCCCGGCCCTCTGGTTTTAAGTTCTTTTGGTCCCTTTGCAAGTTGTTTGTGGAAAAGACCATAATAAGATTGTTTGGCAAAATCCCACACCTTTTTCGTTACGCTTTTGTCGGCCGATTCGGTGCAGGTTCCAGGTACCAAGGATGAAACAAAATTTGTGGAAAATGCTTGCAAAGCTCTTGCGTCGACCGAAGTGTCTATAGATCAGAATGTTTTTAAATTTAATCATATTATAAAGATGACCATGGTTGATGGAAAAGTGTGTAACGCGGCAGTGGCTTCAAAATTGATACTGCCAAATACGATGGGCATATGCAACAGCAAATCTATATATAAACTTATATGGTTCGCATCCTATGACCCCCACTATGCATAAAATTCTATTACATGGAGCTAGCATAATTGAAAATGCATTGTTGCCAATTGGACAACCATCCGAAGAAGCAGCAGAAGCGCGCAACAAACATTTCCGATCATACCGTCTCAACTTTGCAAGAAAGTTTACAAGGGAAGAATGCAATCGCGTCATCTATCAAAGGTTGTTATTAACTTCCGACCCACTCATAAGCTGTATGAAATCAACAAAAAAATATCAAAGAAGCTAACATCGGCTATGCCAAAGTTTATATACCCTTGCAGTCCTAGGTAATAATAATTTTACAAGTATGATTTCTGCAACTCAATTCATCAAAATACAAACAAAACAATTTTACTCTCTATTTTACAATTTGTTCTTCTTCTTCCCTCATTCCCAAAGCAAAGCAACGAACGCATACACATACACTTTATGTAGCGTTGCGTCTGTGTGTGTATGCATGTACTCTGTTGATGACGAAAGACGTAGTAGACAGCAAGCAGCGCTGCCGGCAGAGCTGGGAGCAGAGCCGATTATTCTATTGACTGTAACTCGTGTTACATTTATCCGATCACATTCAAATTCTGGGATCTGGGGTTTTATATCCAATATTATCACATATGTAAATTTCATAGCATACTCAAATTTTTATAAAATGTTTCTTCTAGTTCTTCTAGATGATATAGTGGTCCGATCCTGATGGTTTTCATTCTTTATTTTTCCCGGGTAATAAAAAACCCCGAAACAAAATTTCAGACCGATAGCTCTTAAGACGGCTGAGTAAAACGCATACGCACAGACGGACGGACGGACGGACAGACGGACATGGCTATACCTACTCAGCTTCTCATGCTGATCAAGAATATATACTTTATGGGGTCGGAAACGTCTCCTTCTGTGCGTTACAAACATCTGACCAATTTTATAATACCCTCTGCAAGGGTATAAAAAATCACATGAACCATTAAGAAACCATAAATATGCTCATTCCTGCTGAGCCAAATGATGGTGCTGAGCATCACGATTTGGACTCGGAAGCAGAATAAACATATTCGTTTTCGTTTTTTTAAATAATATTATGTAACTCTGAATTTAAAAATAATAATATAATCTAATAGATAAAGCCAACTTTTGTAATGTTTCATTTAAAGTTAACCCATATTCAATAGAAAACCTTGCTATTTTAGTATTAAGTTAAAAAAAATTAATGTATTTTAATAGGAAATTAATGTATTTTAATAGGAAATTAATGTATTTTAATAGGAAACAATAATATTTAATTATTTTTTCCATTTAAAGTGTATTTTATTGAAAAAATGTTTTTGGCCGCCTAATTTTGCAAATTCTACCTATGTGCGACGTCTGTGGCTCGGACAATTGGGCGACATTGTCAACGGCGACAATTTGGTACTGTAGGGATATTATATCATCAATTTAATAACGACTAAATTGAAATCCAATACAAAATGTGTTTAAATGGAAACCATAAACTAATTAAACATGATAAGTCGTTTTATTTCCTATCAATATGGATTTCACATAAATTTTATATAACTACGCATACATACATACATATGTCTGTACCCTTTAGTACCAAATTGTCGCCGTTGACAATGTCGCCCAATTGTCCGAGCCACAGACGTCGGCAGAGAAAAATTCTGCCAGCGTTTTTCATGCTGAGGTTAGCCGACGGCAGTGAAAAAGTATTAGTGATTTGTAATTGATTTTTGATATAAATAAAAAACGGAAGGCCCGCCGTTTTACACTTGCCGTAAAAAACCCTCTTTTTTTTTGCTTATAGTACAATATACTATTACAAAATATTTGGGCGCGACGATTAGTTGGTTAAGGCGAAGCCCTTTACACTAATTCAGCTGGCGCCCATGGGTATGCACACAAAAAAGGTGGAATCTGCAGTTGCAAGCTTTGCCGTTCTTTTTCTTCTTCATTTAGTTGGCAATGTAATTCCCAACTAGTTTTAGAGTTGAAGATATGGTATGGCCATTACAATTGTGGATTCTTTAGCGAAGTCTGCTGATGATAGAACTTGGTGGTTCTTGAAATAGCTATACAGACAACCTGCGCACCTTTTGTGCTGCCTATGATTTAAAATCTTACAAATAAATCAGTAAGATTGACCTGAAGCCCCGCCTCGCTCAAACAAATTTTTTGATTAACTTCAATAAGGTCGAAATCTAGACAAATTAAATTAAATTAATAGCATTATTTATAATCGAATGCTAATCAAAAGAGTAAGAAAATATGAGTACGGAGAGTGAAAGGAAAACAAAGTATTTTGCCAACAAAATTAAATGCGAGTTCGACCCCGGGCTGTGCCAAAAGATAAAATTTTTTTTTTTATTTTGTAATAATTTAATTTTTTTTCTTACAAAAAAAAAACATTAGCAACTGGTTTAGAAATAATTGACTTCAAGAACAGCATTACGTCGGAAATTCATAAAAGCTAGTAAGTACACAGCTGTTGTATGAAAAGCACAAAATTTTAATTCTTTTTTATATTTGCAGACCTCTCAAGTAGCTGGAGACAACTCCCTCTTGTGAAGAGCCACAACCTGGATAAGAAACACAAAAAGTTGAGCCTTGGAACCTATCTTAAGGCTTTTCACATTCTTCTCGGTAAGTACATTAATTACTGGAAAACGTTAGTTTTGATATTATAATTCATTTCATTTCTAATATCTTAAATTTTTCTATTCCAGAAGCAGTTTAAAACACTTTCCCGGGGCAGCCTCCGGAAGTTGGGCTTCAGAATGCAATGGGCTGAGCTTAAAATATGGACAACAAAACAAAAAATTGAAAATTGAAGCAGCAGCTGTTAAATAAGCTTAATAAAAAATAAGTAAAATAAAATAAATTCAATTATTTTATATTTTTTATGTATTTTGAATTGTCCTTCTAGTCCATAGGACAAAATGGGGATATTGTCCTTCTAGTCCCTAGGACAATCTAGCGATAATGTCGCTTTCGTCCCTAGGATAATCTAGCGATATTGTCGTTCTCGTCTCTAGGACAAACTTTGGAAAATGTCCCTCTGGTCCCTCTGACAAACTAGCGATATTGTCCCTCCAGTCGGCGGAGACCAGAGCGAAAAATTTCACAGTACCGCCGACTAGAGGGACAATTGTCGCTCGAAGGTCCCGTTCACAAGACCATTGAGCGACATTTGTCCCTCCAGTCGCCGGGACTAGAGGGACAAAAGCGACAAAGCGGCGACACAATGCTTGTTTGTCCCAGCGTTCGACAAGACATTTGGACATTTGTCTTGGCGACTGGAACGACAACTGTCGCTAGGTTGTCGTTCCGGTCTTGAAAGCTAGGACATGCAATGTTAAATGTCGCCGCATTTTTAATGGGAGTGTCGCCAGTTTGTCCCCGGGGACAAGCGACATGTCCCCGGGGTACTGAAGGGAAGAACTTAAAAATTAGTTAGGCGGATCCTTAGTATATAACATTTATTAAATTTATTTACAGATTTTAAACAAAAAAACATAAACTGGCTTTTCTTTGGTTCGTTAATAACTTTAACGCTCAAGTGGAAAGAGAGAGAGAGAGAGATATAGTGGGGAACAGAGAAAGAGATAGAGCAGGGTTGATTTTGCAGAGAGAGAATTAAGAAATATTTAATAAGAATTAAAGTTGTAGTTGATTTTCATTGCGATTATAAATTATATTTGAATCATATCGCATCTATATATATATATATATGCTAAATCTAACACATATAAAATTAGTATGTGGCTAGAAGTATAAGTAGTTTATCTAGTTTTCTCTAATTATTCCTTTTTTTTATTAGTTTTATTTTTGCAAATTATTCCACTTACTGGGACTGTGTGTGTGTGTGTATTTGTGGTTGCTAATAATACTTAAAGTTTTAATAAAAAGGAGTTTTTTTTTCATTTTGTTTGCTTCGTATCTTTCTATGTACGTAAGAAATGCTACTAGTTTTGATTAGTATTGGGAGAACCGGGGGACGAACTGATTGAATCTCAGTTTTTAGTCCCTCTCCTCGTATAAAAAGATGCCAAACAAAAACGAAAGAACACGAAATATGTTAGCAAAGGGTCTTAACTGGATTGAGTTATCGTTAATGCTTACCTGTAGGGCATGGTGTTCAAGTCCTCGGTGTATTTGAGTATCAAATTGTGCGACGGATGCGTGTTCATGGCAAACCATTGCTCCAATTTGGGCACTTCGGTGACCGGATCGATGAAAGCGCGATTCCTGCAGCTGCCGCCGCCGCAGCGGCATGATGATGGGCTGCTGTGTGTCCTGCTGCTGCTGCCGCCTGGCCAAATGCTGGCATGTAATGGCTCATGTACATGAAGGATTGCGAGAACATCGAATTGGGTACCATGGGAAAGGGCAATTGTTGATCCTTGTGCGAGGCGGCCACCAAATTGCCATCCATGGCCGGCGAGGGGGAACGAAATTCATCCAAATGACTGGCATCGTTCTCATTGTCATTGTCCTCCAAGTCATCGTCATCCATATCCAGATCATCTTCCTCCTCTTTGGGTGTGCTGCGGCATTTCGGGGTGGTCAACTCATTCTCATTATTGTTGTGATTGAGAGCCGAATCATCGGGTAATTGCTCATGATCCTGCTCGTTATGTCCACCTTCCGTATGCTCCTTGGAAATGTCATCCTTATGCTCATCATTGGGTTCTCCTGCTGCTGTTGCTGTTGGCGTTCTTTGGGTCCTGCCCCCACCGGCACAGCAGACGGCGCTGTCATGAAGGGCAACATTTTGGGGGTCATGGCTGAGGCCTGGGGAGAGAGTTGATTTGACCACCATTGATCAAATTTGCGACGCAAATCATCCGATATATCCCCACCGGGCATGGCATATGTATTCTGATGCGAACTGCGACAAATCTGTGAGAGCGTTACCTACAAAGATACAAAGGAAAAGACACATGGAAAAGCATTACAAGAGGGTCAAAAAGAGGGACAGATTGGGAATGTATTATATAGTTATTAATGATATTTTGGAGACTTTCTTTTTCTATTCTTACAGAAGGTTAACTCAGTTTATAACAAGAGCCCTAGAGATTTAACTCCTTGAACTTCTAAAACGTTATCTGCCAAGACAAAACTTAAGCTAAGGCCATAAATAATAGTTGAGACTTTCGAAAATTCTTTTAGTTTATTTTATCCTTCATTTGGTTGTTTTGCAACAATGTTATAAGCCCTGTTGGACTGAAAAGACCTTCACTTCAAAGGTGACACAGACTAAGCGGTCGTCATAAAAATCACGCCAGGAATAAAGTCGAGTCGGGTAAGAGCCCTCAAGTGCTGGGGTTTAGTTAGCCATAAATGGATAGGTAACCGAGAGATAGATATCATATGGCAACAGCTAGATAGATATTGCATATATAACAGACGGAAAACCCACCGCCCCTCCCCCCTTCCCACCATCCAAAACCAACTGATATTAACTAACGCTTTGCTACTTGTCTACTCCGTGCTGTCCGCACTGTCCGCGCTTCTTCTATATAGAGAGATAGATAGATAGGTAGATAGTCTCCGTCCGATAGGCAACGACATAGCAGCTTATGAATTTAACAATAGTGACTACAGACTACAGAAATAGAATTTGTGTTCGTGGTATATACAGATACAGATAGATATTTCCAATTCACTCGGGGCCCCAATATTACGGCTACCGATGAATTAAATGCTCAAAAAAAGATATGGCTTACTGCTCTATTCTACACTAGTCCACTAATACTCTCTCTCTGTCACTCTCCTCCGCCTGCTCCTGCTAGCTTTACTCTGCTCGTAACCCAAATACGTGAGCTTCTGCTCATGGACATAGAATAGATAATGTCTCTATGAGTTGGCTGGTCGGTTGGTTGGTATTTGCTATCAGCTAAGGAGGCGCCTCAAATCACTTAAGCTGCTCGAAACACACTCACACACACACACACACACACACACACACACACACACAGAAAGGGTGGTATGGAAGAAGGGTGAGGTGTGGGATGGGGTGGTATGGGACAGACACCTAATTGTAAATAAAATGGGTTGACGCGTTGTCTTATGCCGACTTTGGGGTTCGGGGGTATTATTAAATTGATTTTCCTATCGCCTATTTGTACTGTTCTATGGCTACCTCTACCTAGATGCACACTAGGTCTTCACCCTGTAGTAGCGCTTGTAACCGTTTGTATTTAGAAAGAAAACGAAAAAAAAAAAAGAGTAGGAATGATTTTTCTTCTTTATAACTAAAACGATATATAAACGTTTGATCCCTAAAAGTGGGCAATATAAGTTCACAGAGTAACCTGCGTTCACTGCTTGCACTGATTGTACTGCTTGTATTGTTAGTTAGCGTTATACTAAGTAACAGAATGTAGACTAACATTCTATAATTTTGAGGAAAAAATAGGAAATGCGATTTCGAGATTCATTTTTTTTTTGGTTCAGAAAATTTTCTTTGAATTTTTTTTTCCGATTACTTTTATTTTTTTGTGGCGCCCCCTAGGCTCCTCTAGAGTTTGGATCAGGGAAGTTTAGGGGTAATCGAGGCGAAGAGAGGGGTCCAAAGAGGACTAAGGGATAGAGATTTAGCCAAGTATGTCGGCCCCCATGGGAATGACTTTTCTTTTCAAAATCATCTTCAACTAGAGCGGTCGCAAAAAAATTAAAATCGTAATGAAAACTAATTTTTTTTTTCGGAAAAAGTCCGATTGTGAAGTTTGAATGGTGAATTCGAAGCAGTTTTATTCCGCCAGTGAGTGATAGTGTTTTATTTCAAAAAAAAAAAAAAAATGTAAGTCCAGCGCTATATAAACGCGCATATCAGTTTGAGTAAAGGAAGCAATTTTTATGAAAAATGTTTGTCTTTTAGGCACATGGGCAGTCTGATGAAGTAGATTGTAATAATATATTTTTAATAAGTAATATATTTTGTTTTAATCCGGTGCCAAGTCAAATGGTAAGCAGTAAAAAAAATGCGCCATTTAATGTGGGTAGTAAGAAAGTTTTGTTTTATATGTAGAATTGGCACCTAGTTCACAGACCAGATGCAATGGTCTAAGCCGGTCAGCCGACTAGAGAAAGGCTTATGAGGGACAAGCTGTCAAAACGGACCGAAGCAGAAAACGCAGAGCATTGGCCAGAAAAGATCTGAGACGGGCATGAAGAGTAAAACGAAAAAAAAAAAAGAGTATAGGATTCTCTAGACTAGAGGAGAGACTCCCCCCCGCCCATACCGTTTAAGCAAACTCTGATAAGTAAAAGCTTTTCTTTTGTGACAACTATCAACCAGCGGAGCTTTCATATGTGTAGCCGCTTGGCTGGTTATCCGTTTTGGTTATTTTATTTACTGGTGATCGTTGCATAGCCTTCAGCCAAGAAACTGAATATCTTCGCCAGGCCCTAATATTGCATGGGTTAAACTAATGTTGGGCGAAAATAATTAAATGCCTTTAATTTTTTTTTCTAATACTTTCGCCTTAAAGCTAACTTTTAAATTGTAAAATTCTGAGTTTTTGGTGTATTCCAAAGCCAAGTTAATTTTTTTTACTTTATTTTTATAATTTCATTTGTAATTTTTTTTTGTCATGAGTGGAACTTCGGTGAAAATTTTAGTTCACCCCTTTTTTGGTTGTTTTGCACGCCACTGGCGAAAGCTTAGCATGGTTTAATTCTCTCTCGACTCAACAACATACTCTCTCCCCATATTTTTTTACCCAATTACTTACAGCGGTCACCAGAAAGATCTTTCTCCGTGGGATGCTTAAGTGAGTACTCTTTGGTTTTAATGTCATTTTTTTGTGTTTTTGGTATATGATTGACCAAGCAAAGTAAAGAGAGAGTTAAAGCAGTTTTCGTTGCTCTCGTTTAAATAACATATAAAATTTGATTTTGGTCTTTTTGGTCATCAGAAGTTTAACTTATGCTCAAAAAAAAAAAAGGGAATGAATCTATATTTATATCATAATCTATAATTTTTGAAATGCTTTATATTATTTGTTACTTTTATTAAATATAAGTTTTTAAGATGAATTTAGGCTGAGACGTTTACAAGGGGGGGGGGGAATCATGCAAAGTAAGTTAGGTTAAAAATTGGTTTGGCATAGGGATCGCTGGGTAATTTTTTTTTCTTTGGATACAGCGATCATGGTAGGGTGGGCGAATTTGTTTTGGACGTCACTGATATCAGACCCCTTCTTGTTCAGCAGCTGCGCCAGGAAACGCGATATTTCTTTTCTTTTTCTCCAGGACGACAAGACCCTTTGCCCTATCTGCGATAAACCAATACAATATAGGGCGCAGCTACGGAGCACTACTTGTGGTCATCATTTCCACATAGCGTGCTTCAACATACGCGTCGGTAGTAGGGAAATTTGCCCCACTTGTGATCAACCGTTACAGAGTATGGAAGAAGAAGGAGCACTTAGTGGGGGACCACAGACCAGCCGTCAGGCAAGAATGCAAACCAGGGCAGCAGCGCAAAGGGCCAACTTACTAGCAGAAATGGCACAGAGGGATTTGAGTCAGGAAAGAAGGTTAGATGAGGGTATAGAGCCATCCGAATCTGTTAGGAATAGCGACGTTAATTTAGCCAGATTAATAGCGAATGCCATGGCGACGGCTGCATCTCGCCAAAATGAGCGACTGGAAATTCAAGTAGTTAGACAAACGGAATTATTGACACAAGCGTTAGAAACTTCGAAACTTCCCGATTTTAAAAAACCTTTCTCCATAAACTGTGACGCAAGCCATACGGGAGTGGGCGCAGTGTTAACCCAGTTAACAGAGGATAAGGACGAAGTACCCATTGCGTTTATGTCAAAAAAACTGAACCAGGCACAAAGAAACTACTCAGTTACAGAGAAAGAGTGTTTGGCAGCCGTGTTAGCAGTAAAAAAATATAGGGCCTACGTGGAGGGTCAAGAATTTTCTATCATAACCGACCATGCTTCTTTAAAGTGGTTAATGAGTCAATCAGGTCTTTGAAACTTCAGGGATTTAATTTTACCATTTCACATCGAAAAGGTAGTCAAAATGTGGTGCCAGACGCTTTGTCCAGAGTTTTTACCCCTGATTTAGCGGTATTAGATAGTGATTTAGGAAACGATCTCAATTCGGTGCATTTTTTAAGTCCCAAATATGTGGAGCTAAAGGCGAAGGTCGAAAAAAAACCCCAGTCAGTACCGGACGTGAAAGTAATGGGCAATTTAGTTTACCGGCGTAGTGAGCATTTTCCTGGAGAGAAGTTAGCAGATGATCAGTGCTGGAAACTATGGATTCCCAAGGGTTTAGTGGCGCAGTTGTTGAAATTGGCTCACGAAAGCCCACTAGCGGCCCACTGCGGTATTAATAAGACATTGGAAAAACTCAGGCGCTACTATTACTGGCCAAATCTAGTGTCAGAAGTTAAAGAGTTTATAAACAGATGTGATGTTTGTAAAGCCACTAAACACCCGAATTATACGTAAAGGCCACCATTAGGCAAGTCGGGTGTAACGTCAAGATTCTTCGAGAGACTGTATGTGGACTTCTTGGGTCCTTACCCGCGTAGCAAGTCTGGCAATATTGGAATTTTTATTGTAGTGGACCATTTCTCAAAATTTCCGTTCCTAAAGAAAGTAAAAAAGTTTACCGCGGAAGTGGTTACCCAGTTTCTAGAAGAGGATCTTTTTCATTGTTTTGGGGTACCTGAGATTATAGTGTCCGATAATGGGCCCCAATTTAGAGCACACCATTTTAATGAGCTGTTGCAAAGATATAAAGTGCGTCACACGTATACGGCTGCGTATGCTCCGCAGGCTAATGTGTCGGAGAGAGTAAACCGGTCGGTATTGGCAGCAGTGAAGGCTTACGTAAGTCCAAGCCAGTCTGATTGGGACGAAAAGCTAAGTAGTATCGCTTGTGCATTGAGGTCTACTATTCATTCGGCGATAAACACAACACCCTATAGGTTGGCATTTGGTCAGCATATGGTAACCGACGGGTCCGTTTACCAAGTGCTACGGAACTTAGAATTGCTAGAGGATCTGGCTGTAAGGTTTAGTAGGGACGACTCTTTCGAAATAATGGGAACTAAAGCTAAGGAGGAGTCACGAAAACAGCATGAGCGGAATGAGAATCTGTATAATTTACGTAGTCGCGAGGTGTCTTTTTCAGTGGGACAAGAGGTATTTCATAGGAACTTCCAGCAAAGTAATTTCTCAAAAGGATTCAACTCCAAGTTAGCGCCACCGTTCGTGAAGGCGAGAGTGAGACGCAAGCTCGGCAACGCGTACTATGAGTTGGAGAATCTACAAGGCCATTTGGTAGGCAAATTCCATGCAAAAGATATTAAGCAATAATTTTTTTTGGGCCGGTTTCAAGCGAGTATCACCCTTTCCATTAGGTAAGGTAGCTTGTTGTAGTAGCGCTTGTAACCGTTTGTATTTAGAAAGAAAACGAAAAAAAAAAAAAGAGTAGGAATGATTTTTCTTCTTTATAACTAAAACGATATATAAACGTTTGATCCCTAAAAGTGGGCAATATAAGTTCACAGAGTAACCTGCGTTCACTGCTTGCACTGCTTGTACTGCTTGTATTGTTAGTTAGCGTTATACTAACTAACAGAATGTAGACTAACATTATATAATTTTGAGGAAAAAATAGGAAATGCGATTTCGAGATTCATTTTTTTTTTTGGTTCAGAAAATTTTCTTTGAATATTTTTTTCCGATTACTTTTATTTTTTTGTGGCGCCCCCTAGGCTCCTCTAGAGTTGGGATCAGGGAAGTTTAGGGGTAATTGAGGCGAAGAGAGGGGTCCAAAGAGGACTAAGGGATAGAGATTTAGCCAAGTATGTCGGCCCCCATGGGAATGACTTTTCTTTTCAAAATCATCTTCAACTAGTGCGGTCGCAAAAAAAATTAAAATCGTAGTGAAAACTAATTTTTTTTTCGGAAAAAGTCCGATTGTGAAGTTTGAATGTTGAATTCGAAGCAGTTTTATTCCGCCAGTGAGTGATAGTGTTTTATTTCAAAAAAAAAAAAATGTAAGTCCAGCGCTATATAAACGCGCATATCAGTTTGAGTAAAGGAAGCAATTTTTATGAAAAATGTTTGTCTTTCAGGCACATGGGCAGTCTGATGAAGTAGATTGTAATAATATATTTTTAATAAGTAATATATTTTGTTTTAATCCGGTGCCAAGTCAAATGGTAAGCAGTAAAAAAAATGCGCCTTTTAATGTGGGTAGTAAGAAAGTTTTGTTTTATATGTAGAGTTGGCACCTAGTTCACAGACCAGATGCAATAGTCTAAGCCGGTCAGCCGACTAGAGAAAGGCTTATGAGGGACAAGCTGTCAAAACGGACCGAAGCCCCTGGAGCAGAAAACGCAGAGCATTGGCCAGAAAAGATCTGAGACGGGCATGAAGAGTAAAACGAAAAAATAAAGAGTATAGGATTCTCTAGACTAGAGGAGAGACTCCCCCCCGCCCTTACCGTGCAAGCAAACTCTGATAAGTAAAAGCTTTTCTTTTGTGACAACTATCAACCAGCGGAGCTTTCATATGTGTAGCCGCTTGGCTGGCGTTCCGTTTTGGTTATTTTATTTACTGGTGATCGTTGCATAGCCTTCAGCCAAGAAACTGAATATCTTCGCCAGGCCCTAATATTGCATGGGTTAAACTAATGTTGGGCGAAAATAATTAAATGCCTTTAATTTTTTTTTCTAATACTTTCGCCTTAAAGCTAACTTTTAAATTGTAAAATTCTGAGTTTTTGGTGTACTCCAAAGCCAAGTTAATTTTTTTTGTAATTTTTTTTACTTTATTTTTATAATTTCATTTGTAATTTTTTTTGTCATGAGTGAAACTTCGGTGAAAATTTTAGTTCACCCCTTTTTTGGTTTTTTTGCACGCCACTGGCGAAAGCTTAGCATGGTTTAATTCTCTCTCGACTCAACAACATACTCTCTCCCCATATTTTTTTACCCAATTACTTACAGCGGTCACCAGAAAGATCTTTCTCCGTGGGATGCTTAAGTGAGTACTCTTTGGTTTTAATGTCATTTTTTTGTGTTTTTGGTATATGATTGACCAAGCAAAGTAAAGAGAGAGTTAAAGCAGTTTTCGTTGCTCTCGTTTAAATAACATATAAAATTTGATTTTGGTCTTTTTGGTCATCAGAAGTTTAACTTATGCTCAAAAAAAAAAAAAGGGAATGAGTTTTGTTTCTTTCTTTGAGTTTTAATATACTTTTCATATAAACATTGTCATATCTACATATCTATATTTATATCATAATCTATAATTTTTAATTTTTGAAATGCTTTATATTATTTGTTACTTTTATTAAATATAAGTTTTTAAGATGAATTTAGGCTGAGACGTTTACAAGGGAATCATGCAAAGTAAGTTAGGTTAAAAATTGGTTTGGCATAGGGATCGCTGGGTAATTTTTTTTTCTTTTGATACAGCGATCATGGTAGGGTGGGCGAATTTGTTTTGGGCGTCACCGATATCAGACCCCTTCTTGTTCAGCAGCTGCGCCAGGAAAAGCGATATTTCTTTTCTTTTTCTCATTCTTTTCTCTATTTTTTTTTTTCTTTTGCAAGTACAAAGCGTTAAACCGAGGATAAATTGTGTCAGTACGCGAATTCATTAATAAAATTGTAACTAGTAGAGCGGGTAGTCTATCCATTTTC
Source organism: Drosophila willistoni (assembly GCF_018902025.1). Taxonomy (NCBI): domain Eukaryota; kingdom Metazoa; phylum Arthropoda; class Insecta; order Diptera; family Drosophilidae; genus Drosophila; species Drosophila willistoni. The sequence goes on along the minus strand of NW_025814605.1, from coordinate 9,301 downwards.
CCCCATCCCCCATTCCTCACCGACTAATTGAGCCGAAACCAGCGTGTACTACTGATAGATTCTACCAGATTCCAACAGCTCGCAGTAAAGTTGTAGCAGGTTATATGTTACAACCCACACAGACACACACACGTAACAATTGAGAAATATGGAAAATGCTTATCATGTGATGAGAGAGCGAGAAAGAGCCAGAGAGGGAGTGAGAGGGAGGAAGAGACTGCTTTGCTAATATTAATCAGGGCCAATAAAACTCTAGTCACAATATCAATTGAAGGGTATTTCGGATTCGTGATTTCTGTTTGATGATGATAGTGAACTAGGGTGATATATGATCCAAATGCAATGATATCAATCGTAAGCAAAAACACGAGGGGAAGCCGCTGACTAGCCTGGGTTCCCCTCACTACCATCACACACACACATAGTCCAATGACGGGCTAAGTAATAAACCAATGGAAGGTAGGTTAAATCCTAAATTTGCCAAAAATAACTTTTGCATTTGCTGCAATCTTCATTAAAATTGAAATTTAATGAAATATGCCTTAAGATTATCTGTAGGAGATAGAAGCCTCCCATTCAAGTGATAGAGACTTACTCCATCTTATGTTGGGTGGTTAAAAAGAGTCCAAACAGAGAGACCACTTGAAAAGCATTGAATGAATATAAGTGAAAATAATGATTTTGGTATTAGGTAAATACTGTGTCTAAGACAAAAGTTAACTAGCTGTAAGCCTATCAGACTTCAGATATAGACATACATATATGTATACAGTAGAATCCGGTTATAACGATTACGCTTATAACGTCCGACCGGTTATAGCGACTAAAGTTCGATGAGTTTCGTCCCAATACAAACCTTTATGAAAGGGCCTCCGGTTAGTACGTCTTCCGAATATAACGTCGGTCCCTTAAGCGTCGTTATAGCCGGATTATACTGTAGTACTCTTCCCATATCCCAACTACTTCCATAATTAAAAAGAAGTAAGTATTATCAAATACTTCCCCCCAAATTTAGCTTACTAAAACAGAACACATGACTAAATGAGAGTCAAACTAACAGCCAACTAAACTTGTGAATAAGGTCCTTAATATCCTTTTACAGTTTCAACAATTCTTATTAAACTGAAATGATTTTTGCTAGCTTTTGAATTACAAGCACAGTTGAATTTGAGAATAAATCCTTGAGCCTAAATCTCATTTCCTTTGGAATAGTTTCATAAGCCTTTCAAGTTGATTTCAATAAAGTGAAATGAACAGACAAAGAGATATAAATACAGAGAAAGGGAAAGTGGCATGGAAGGAGGGCAAGTGATGAGGGGAAGGCAGAGAAGAGAAACTGACGATAAGCCTAAAGATGATTAAAAACTGAAAACTATTGCAAAAAAGGATTAGTTAAGTGAACCAAATAAATGAACTCGAACTCGAAACTCACTCGCAGGCTTAACAAGCCAACAAATTTTAGCTTGGTAGTCATTATCAAAACATTTACCAAATGATTTTCATATGAAAAGATGCAAATAGAGAGAGGGAGAAATAAGGGCGAGATGAAGAAAGAAATACAACTTCATGTGTGTGTGTGTGTCGGTGTGTGTGTATGTATGTCTTTATGCCTCACTTGCCGCAAATTAGCGGTTTGAGTTTCGAGAGTTTTGGCAAAAAGTTTTTAGCTACTTTTCAAGACGACAACGAATAATATCCTAGACTCGTCCTCCACTCTTTTCTCTCTCTGTTTTTCTCACTCCCCTCTTACTCCCTCTTTTTATCTATGTGTGGGTGTGCGTTTTGTCTTGTAAACCGCTTATAAATCATTATAGAATTTTGCCATTTCATCATGTGTCTTAGGTACTAGTTAAAAATCTTTCACCCTTCCCCATCAAAGTGAAAGTTCAGTTTGAATGTCTAATTAGTTGCCAAAAACTTACCTCATCCAGGGGACATCCTGTAGAGCGGAGTACAGCATGTGATTGCAGCACAAGCAATTTAAGCAATTTATCCTTGATCTCACCCAGTGGCGAGGTCTTGGCTCGAATGTATTATAAATACATCAAAGGATGACAATACGCAAAGTGATCACCGAGGTAAGCTCACCCAGTATATCACTAACTGGTATAGCCGGATTATCGGAGATCTGTTCCAATGGTATGGGTTTCCAATGTTTGATAATAAGAGAGCCTAAGAAGGAAATTTTACCTTATGCAGATAGATATTTAAATAAGCAATTAAAACATATTTTTTCTACCCCACCCCCAAAATGTTTATATATATATTGTAATAAATTATTGTTCATGCGGTTAGCCACAGCATTTGGTTTTAAACTGCTTAAATGGAATAATTAATAAAGGCATTTTAGACCCAAATTCAGCTCCACCCCAGTCACCCCTTTTCATCCCTTTTACTGTCTAATTTGGTTCGTTTTTTTTTTTTTTTTTGCATTTAAACTAGTTTCTGTCCATTATTTACTTAAATATTATTTTTGGCAAAATATTTATTTTTTGGATCCAAATCGAAGTTGAAAATTGCAATTGCAACGAATCGGATCGAGTGATGAAGGGGGGAGGGGGGTTCTATAGTAGGCAAATAGGCTTAAAGCCCAAACCCCAGTAACATAATGGTATTATTAATTATTCCAATTATAAAAATTGTAAGCAGTGCACAAAAATGAGTAAGAGAGAGAGAGAGAGAGGGGAAGAGATCAGACCATATGAGAGGGGAAATAGGGTCAGAGGATTGGCGAGCCGATTGCCATTGGCGCTTTTCAATTTCTGGCATTCTGGTTGGCCCAAACTCATTCGAAATAAGTCAAAAAGAACTGGCTGACCAACGAACACACACACAAAAAATAAGTTCAACCCAATTATATGCGATTTTTATTGTGGGTGAGCAAGTGTGTGAGTGTGTGTGTGTTGGCCATGCAAATCTTTTTATTGCCATGAAAACCTCATTTGAGGGCGAATTGGCATTAAAAATAAATACATCAATTGTGTATGTAAGTAGGGAAAAAAGTTGAAAAACTGGTTGAAAAGGCACCCAATAAATGAGGGATAAGTTGTAATTCATTAAATAATCACAATAAAAATAATAATAAATGAATCATTGCAATATATATCCATACATATTATAAAAGGAAGATAAAACAATACAATCGCACACACATTTAATATTATACCACTAACCATAGAACACATAGATGGGACAAACTCATGATTTTTTGATTGCAAACGCTAGCCTAGTCATGGAACCCCAGAGAGCTTCGGGAAAACCCGAACGTTCGTACTCTCAATGAGAGCGTAAAGTGGGGAGAGGGCCAAGCAGCTACGAAAATAATTCAGTCTAGCACAGACTACAGAACGACGAAGGCAGGCCTATGTCGCCTGTGATTTTATTCTGTCTATGTATGTGTACACTCGTCGGTACATGCTCAGGCTTCGTAGTGTGTGTGTGACGTGAAGTTGTACAACATCGCATTTCAATAGCTCTCTCGACCAAATTTTTTAATTTTCGACAAAACAGCAGCAATGCGAATAGGATATGCCCCCGTGGAAAGAATATATAGAAATATTGCCATCTGCTTCGTATGTATCCCGGTGGCTGTGACGATAGAGTGTTCGCTTGGTAAAGTGTCTTGGGGAATGTCCCTGGTTCGATTCCCATTTCGGAACCGACCAATATGGTTTTTTCTATTTTTTAATAAATAAATAAATAATAAATGAATATTATTCATTGAATAAAAAAGAAAAATAAAGAAACAAAAAATCCACAAAAAAAACAAAATTATAAAATAAAAAAAAACCTTATTTAAGCCGACGATTTCGAGTTGGGAATCGAACCAGCGACATTCGGATCGCCAAGCGAACACTCTATCGTCACAGCCACCGGGATCGATGTTTTGTCGAAAATTAAAAAATTTGGTCGAGAGAGCTATTGAAATGCGATGTTGTACAACTTCACGTCACACACACACTACGAAGCCTGAGCATGTACCGACGAGTGTACACATACATAGACAGAATAAAATCACAGGCGACATAGGCCTGCCTTCGTCGTTCTGTAGTCTGTGCTAGACTGAATTATTTTCGTAGCTGCTTGGCCCTCTCCCCACTTTACGCTCTCATTGAGAGTACGAACGTTCGGGTTTTCCCGAAGCTCTCTGGGGTTCCATGACTAGGCTAGCGTTTGCAATCAAAAAATCATGAGTTTGTCCATCTATGTGTTCTATGGTTAGTGATTATACACAGCAAAAAAGTTAAGAAATGTGTAGAATGGTTTTGTTTTGGCCATGTGAGACAGTTGCTTTCACATGACCTATAGAATGCCTATCATTGAGGCCAATTGGCTGGGATTCAATCAATTTACATAGAAGCATATTCTTTGGCAAGTCCTTGTTTACAGGATCAGACAAATTTGATCATACAAATTACCTATCTGTCGAGCTTTCAGAAAAGAGTTTTCTGTCTTTATATTAAATAAGTTATAAACATTGTTAATATTTTTTCCAAAATCTTGCAAAATGTTTAAAAATTCAAAGTGACAATATACATATCTAGATTTTTAATGGTTTATATTTAATAAAAATGTATCTCTTTTTATATAAAAACCTTTCTTTTCATTTAACCTCTTCAAAATGTATTAATGATAAGTTTACGATAAACTAATAAATTAGTAAAAAAAGTATTTTGTACAGAATATGTATTTGTCATAGATTGAATTAGGCATTTCTAAGAATTTGAATTGTGTGCCTTCGTTTAAGGCGAATTGATCTGTGTTGAGTAATGAAAAACATGACTGATGAATAACTGTATAACACTGGAAATGTGCGATGACAGGATATACTGTCGTCGAGTGTGGCTCAGAGTGCGGTTGAGAGAAATCAGTCTCTTTTACTATTGAAATTCAACCTGAACATACGTCGAGACTCGCTGCTCAATTCTAGTGATACAAATGGAAGCCAATAATGGAAACAACGATTCAGGAATCTCTGAATCCCCCAACTCTCCGATATATTTACAAAATAAAAGGAAAATTTCTACAAAACATTTATTTTAATCAAAACTGGGTTTTATTTTTATTTATTTTAATAAAATTACTAACTAGAATCAAATATTTTATAACTAATCTGACTGGTCTTAACCTACATCAAATAAGTTGCCTATATAGAGGCTTATAGTCCTGCTGATTAAGAATTTAGAATCTGCCAGAGCAGCCGAATATTCCTAATTCTATAATTCAGAGTAAAATATTTTGCTGCGGTCCAGCAACGCGCCAAATAAAAAATAGCATTTGCCTACACTGAAATCTAGCTTTAGCCGATTTTTTCACTATTCAACACTGAAATCTTGAGTAGCTTAGGTAAATATTTAACAAATTTTATAGTTTAGATTTTTAAAGATATTTTTAAGGATAATTTTTCATACCTAGCAAATCTCTTTCAAATATAGTTAAGAGTCAAATCTTAAATACAAAATTTGGGGAAAGGAAGGAAACAAAATCAAAGAGTTGTGTATGAATTTGTTAAGGTATTTATTAAGTGTTCAGTAAAATTTGTAAAATGAGACACATGAAAAAAAACTCAAAAACATACATAAGTAAAAAGAAGCAGCACCAAGATTAAAATAATCTCATTTTTGTTTTTGTTATAAGTCCATCAGTAGATATTCTGATTTAGCGTGTTGAAAATTCCATGAAATATTTTTTTTTTTTAGTCTCATTCTCATTTTATTATTTCAACATATTAGCAGGGAAATTCAGCTAATGGTGCATGCTATACGCATATTTTGCACCCCCCTCTTTAGCCTTCCCTTCCTCTGCTATTCAACTTTGCCGCGCATTTATAAAATAGCTGGCCAAAATGTAGACTGAGCCTATGGAATAGGACAACAATGGATGGGAATTTTGTGTAGGCGCAACCAAATAATAAACTCATTAAATCCATTATCCCTGCAACCATGATTTCGGATGTGAGTTTCGAATGGAATGGCATGGAAACGGGATGGTGTAGTGTTTCACCCGAAATGCATATGAAAGGATTCAATGTTTAAAAGCGTATTGAATGCACCTGCCATACAGCCTATGCCGAGTGTGTGTATGTGTGTGTCAGTGTGTGTGTGTTGATTTTGTGGTGAAAACTCTCGCAGAGCCTAAAGCCAACCAATGAAGCATACCACTAATTGTTGCATCATCAGCTACCATTTAAATAAAATGCTTTCTCTTCCCAGACAAAACACAAACTTTAAGTTGCCCATCATTATCATCCACATTCTGGTCCAAGAGACTCAGCAGACAACGTAGACGGAGGCTTATCCTTATTAGCATTATCAGTAGAAAAATAATCAAGACAGCCAGAGAGAAAACAAATTGAATTTAAAAAGGAGGCAAAAGCCAAGCCACAGCAGCAGCATCCATCGAAAGGAATAAGGAATAACGTTTAAGAGCACAACCTTCAAACCCAACCAACTCGCACCAGACATTGACTCTCTACCTCTAAGCTGACAAACGATTTCCACATAGAATTATTTCTTGTTCCCCACGAGCCACGCGGCTTAAGATTTATTAACCTGAGAATTGAAGGCAATGGAAATAATAATAATAATTCGATATGCAAGTTGTCGACACGACTTTGAATATACCCCGCAAGAAGTATGAAAGTGAATGATAACCTAATGATACTCGTGTTTTTTAATGCCAAGTCAAATGTCTTTGAATTTTGGTAATAACTAACTTTGTTAAGTGAATGAATTTGGCTTTAAATGGATCTTTTATATAAATTTCTGCAATGCAGTTAAAAGTTCTTTAAGTAGGTAAGGTTATTTTATACATTTTGGAGCTATAAGAAGTTGTTTTTTATAGAAAAGTCAAAAAAAAACCTTTGAACAAGAAAGAAAATTTCAATTCTTTATAGTAAACACAGAAAACAAAGGCATAAGGGAAGGGAACAAAATGAAAAGGAAAATGTTCCTAAATGTTAGTTTGTAGTTAAAGTTGATATCATGAATGGAAAACTGCAAAAGACTAAGAGATTTTGAGAAGAAAAACATCATCAACTATTATATATTTTAGAGATCATACACAAGGAATTGTGAGAAGAAAGACATCATTAACTTAAATATATCATCTATTCTTTTGGAACTGTACAAAAGGTCAATTTGATGAAGCATTTTCTCCTACTCTATTCTCAGCCTGATGAAAAAGGTTTTCACTATCCCAGGGTAATTTAGGTATTCTCGTTTACCACCTAATTACAGGGTATAATAATCAAATTCTGGCAGTCTCACTGGCCTCGTTTCTCCAGCTCTATGGTTTTTTTCTTCTCTCTCAGCATTGCCTAAATTGAATGTTGAAAATAAATGGTTATTAGCCGAAAGGGAGGATAATAACCAGAAAAGCCACCCTTCTCCATTTACAAGCTGATTCAAATTGACCAGCCAAAGAAAAGTGTTGACCATTCTGGCCTAGTCTGACTCCTTCCCCCCCCCAATTTCGAGAAAAAGAAAAAAAAAAGAAAATGTGAAAGCAAGAGTGACCGGAAATTAAGCAATAGTCTTAGGGAAATTCTACAAGTTTTCCAAATGTCTTGTCAGCTCAGCTTCTTAAAGGACTTCACTCTGCATAAATGTGTGCGTGTGTGTGTCTGATGTTTTTTTTTTTTTTTTTTTTTAATTCGTTTATTTGGTAAAAAGGAATTACAAATAGGTTAACAAAAAAGAAAACAGTTGGCAACCAAGAAAGATATGTTTAATCGAAAGAAGGAGAAGAAAGTGGGAGATTGAAGATATAGGAGACTGCGGGACCGCCTGGGGTATTGCATCGTAGGGTGTGTGGGGGAGGGGGGATGTGGGCTTCTCAGACCCCGCCTGTATTGCGCTGCCTTTCGCGCGCGCGTAGCTTGCTGAGCACCTGTTTCGCAAAGGTGCAAATAGCTGTCCAATTTCGTTGGTTTAACGTCATCAGTGGAACCAGATTCTGTGAAGATAATGGCTCACCACAGAGCAGTTCGGCCGCCTGCCTTTCTGTCGCAAACATAGTGCATGCGAAGAGAGCATGATCAGGACTCTCCGACTCACCGTTCCTGCACCAAGTGCATTCCGCACTCGCCTGGAGACCAAATCTGAAGAGATATTCCCCAAAGCATCCATGACCGCTGAGTATCTGTGTCAGCTCGAAAGTTACCTCGCCATGCTTCCGTTGCAGCCACATTTTCAGATCGGGAATAAGCCTGAATGTCCACCTGCCCTTAATAGAGTTCGTCCAGCGAAGTTGCCAAGCGTCCCAGCTTTCCTGACGTGCCGCAGCCTTGACAACCTTTAGCTCAGCAGGACTCGGATATTGTGCGAAGCCGCAACAGACCCTCAGCGCCGCAAGACGGTATGTGGTCTCTAGGCGTCTCCTATATGTCTTGACCGTCATGGCATTAGCCCAGGCTGGTGCCCCATAGAGCATCTTCATGACATTCATCAGGAGCAGGCGCCGACCCTGTTTTAGGCCTCTGCTGTTGAGCATGATGCGGCTAAGTGACCGTCCAACTCAGCTGCCCTGGCTCCAACAAGCTCCAGATGCTCCTTGAAGGACAGGCGCGTGTCCAGGTGTATACCGAGATACCTGATGGCCCGTGAAGAGGTAATCGTGGTGGCGTCCACGATGATGTTGGCAGCATCAACCGTTTACGACTACTTATTAGCACAGCTTCCGTCTTTTGTACTGCAAGCTCGAGACCTGCAGAAGCTAGCCAGTCCTTAGCCATTCCGATGGAACGCGCAGTTATTTCCTCGGCTTGTGCCAGATATTTAGCCACCACTACTATGGCAACATCGTCAGCGAAGCCCACCAGTCGCGCAGCCACTCGAAGTTGGATGCGCAGGATTCCGTCGTACATTGCATTCCAAAGTAGAGGGCCAAGAACGGATCCTTGGGGTACGCCTCCTTTTACATCATAAGTATGCGTCCCTCCGTGTGATCTGTAGTACAAAACTCTGTTTCTGAAGTAGTCCTCCATTGTTCTTGTGAGATACTCCGGGACTCTAAAGTTTCGCAATGCTGCAAGAATGTGGTTCCAGTTTGCTGTGTTAAAGGCATTTTTAACGTCCAGCGTGGTGACAAGGCAATACTGCTTTTGCCCTCCCTTCCATCGTTGCCCCTCTATAGCCTTGGCAGCAGTGTCGACGACGGATTTGATGGCATCAACAGTCGACATAGCTCTGCGGAATCCAAATTGCATAGGCGAGAGGTCGCCAGCCGCCTTGATTGCTGCCTCAATTCTGGTGCTGAGTAGCCTCTCAAAAATTTTGCCTGCCGCATCCAGAAGACAAAT
>NW_025814604.1:0-26110 GCF_018902025.1 Drosophila willistoni | reverse complement strand
TAAGCCCAACGTATACGAAGTCATTGTAATTGACTTAGGTCAATTTTTCCAAAGGCTCGAAAAAGAAGCCGGTATACTCAACATCAGTAAAGTCAAATTGGCACCGAGCGAAAAGATCTTTGAGACTATTTCCATAGAATCTTTCAAAATATGGGCAATAAAATATTGAAACTTTTAAGAGTAGCGCTACTCAAGCCGGTGACCCTATTATCAAATAATGATAAAGAAAAAGAAGCAATACTGTTTACGTTCCACGATGACCCAATACAAGGAGGTCATACTGGAATATTGAGAACTATGGCCAAAATAAAAAGGCATTATTATTGGAAAAATATGACACGAGATATATCTCAATATATAAAAAAATGTAATAAGTGTCAAAAAGCAAAGATAACAAAGCATACAAAAACCCCGTTAATCATAACTGAAACGCCACAACAGGCTTTCGATAGGGTAATTGTGGATACGATCGGTCCACTTCCAACATCAGAACACGGAATGAATACGCAGTAACTTTAATCTGCGACCTAACAAAATACCTTGTAATAATGCCAATTAAAGACAAAAGTGCAAAAACAGTAGCGAAAGCTATATTTGAAGATTTCATTCTGCGGTACGGTCCAATGAAGACGTTCATTACGGACATGGGAACAGAATATAGAAACTCAATAATTGAAGATTTATGCAAAAACTTGCAAGTAAAAAAGATAACTTCAACTGCACATCATCACCAGACTGTAGGCACTGTGGAGCGAAGCCACCGAACACTTAATGAATTTTTTCGATCATACATTTCAGTTGACAAAACTGACTGGGATGTATGGATAAGATACTTCGAATATTGTTTTAATACAACACCCTCTATGGCACATGATTATTGTCCATATAAGTTGGTATTCGGTAAAACTTCAAATTTACCACAACAATTTAATAGTGTTGATAAGATACATCCACTATATAACATAGAAGATTATGCTAAGGAATCAAAATTTAGATTAGAACAGGCTTATAAAAGAGCAAGAATTATGTTAGAACAGCACAAAGCGAAGAATAAGGAAATATATGATAGAAAGGTAAAAAAATATTGAATTAGAAATAGGAAATAAGGTTTTATTACGTAATGATACGGGTCATAAGCTAGAATCTAAGTATTTAGGCCCATACATCATAGAAGAAATAAAAGATCGGGATAACATTTTAATTAAAGATACAAAGAATAAGAAACAATTAGTGCATAAAGATAGGTTAAAAATCTTAACCAATTGATATATATATTGTTTGTGGCTGGGCGGGAAGGACCCGATATAGTATCAAGTGGTTGGCGGGTGCCAATATCTTCAGGGTCTCGTACGTGAGTAGAATGATTAAAACGCGCGAAAACCTTCGTTTTAATTCTATGTTTGATTTATTTAATTCACAAGGTATACCGACACACACACGAAATGGTTCGGTTTTAAAAAGTGACAAATCGCAAAATAAAAGTTAAAGGAGATGAACGGGTGTTCGGGTGAAAATCTCGATTCGGAATAATGGCGATGCCCATTGGAAAAAACCCAGTCACCCCTCCTGGTGTGACCGTAGATGCCGAGGATCAAAAAACCCTCCTCACTCTTCACTGCTCTTCGCCGCTCACTGCTGTTCACCCGGTGGCGTGAACATACCGCCCCCCTTGCAACATGTTGCAATTGCCACCCTGGACATATAAAGGACGGGGGACGGCAACGTTCTGGAGCGCCTAGATCCCACAGGAGCCGGAGACGACCCATCCGAACACGGTGCTCTGGGCTGCGGGAGTACCGCTATGACCGGGCACACAGCCTGGTTGGATGACCTCAGGATAGAGGTCTGCCCCGAGTACCACGGACACCGACGCCGGCCGATAGAAATAGGGGTCGGCCAGGATCAGGGTGGCGAATTTCTCCCGAACCGGCGCCGCCACTTCCCGGATGGGAGTGCGGATGAGCAAGTCCTCTTCGACCCGGAAGATAACGTTCCGTCGGAACGTCTCGTCGGACCTCGACTCGAGGACGGCCGTACAGGCTTGGTCGACCCCGACCTTGGTCACAGCTAACCCCAGGGACCGGGCAAAGGAGCGATTGATGCGGCTCTCAGCCGCACACGCATCGAGAAGGACGCGGGTCTCGAAGGATTTCGAGCCATTGCCCAACCGGAGAACTGCGGTTGGCAGGACAGTCGTCGTCCTGGCGTGGAGCAGGGAGGATAGAGAGATTTCGGGTGCGCCTTCTGGGGAAGCGGAGCGGTCGGACGATGATCGGGAACAGGGTTGTAGCGGGGGTGCAGCACGCCCGGAGGGGGGTGATTGGCTGCGCCGCCGGGCGGAGGCACGTTGTCTCGGCGTTTGGTCGGCCATGTGGAGCAGGGTATGGTGCCTTTGCCCGCATCGTCGGCAACCATGGCGAGTCCGGCACGCGTCGGATGAATGCTCGTGTGCCAAGCAATTGGGACAATACTTGTTGATCAGCACCGCCCGGAGCCGCTTTTCCCCTCGGAGGTTCAGGAAGCGCTGACACTGCCGGAGTGCATGAACCCCCCGACAGACCCGGCATCGGTACACGTTCGTGCCCTGCGGAGCAGCTCGTTTGCTGCGGTGGTGCGGCAGACGTGTGGGGGCCATGTCGCTATGAAGGGGGGAGCTGAACGAACTGTAACGAAAGAAATTACGTAGGGGGAGTGGATTAGTCTATGCGCGGGAACGAACAACATGCACGGAGACGAGGACATTCGGAGGGAACATAGAGGGATTGGGAGTCACGATAAGGTTTTAGGCTCAGGACTCCTGCTGTCTTGCAACAGAATAAGCTTCGCTACGGGTCTTCGGATAGACCCACGCGCGGTGGTGACATCAGCCACTCGGACGAGACCGTCAGCCCCGGGCAGAGTGCGCTCAATTCGCCCTAAGCGCCACTCGTTGGAGGGGAGATGATCTTCGGACACGATCACGAGGTCGCCGGTCTGGATGCTGCGAGTCGGTGACTTCCACTTGTTCCGTTTGTGAAGCTCCTTGAGGTACTCACTCTTCCAGCGGCGGCAGAAAGCCTGCTGGATTGCCTTCAGTCGCTGCCATCGGTTGATCAGTGACATAGGCTCGACCAAAATTTCCGGTTCCGCAATGGATAAGAGCGGTCCTCCAATCAGGAAATGTCCCGGCTTAGGGCCAGCAGGTCCTCTGGATCCTCGCTCATGGGAGAGATTGGCCTGGAGTTTAGGCACGCTTCGATCCTACACAGGAGAGTGGAAAGTTCCTCGAAGGTGTATTTGACAGTGGACGAGGACTTGTAAAACAGGGTCTTAAAACTTTTGACCCCTGCTTCCCACAGTCCTCCCATATGGGGCGCGCTTGGCGGAATGAACTGACAGGATAAAATGTGCTGGGGAAATGCCTTCATTATATCAAGCTTGGTGGCGTTCAGGAAATCTTGTTCGAGCGCCTTTGAGGCCCCTACGAAGGTTTTGCCATTGTCGGAGTAAATGCGCTGTGGGCATTGTCTCCGTGCGACAAACCGAGAGAAGGCTGCAAGAAATCTTTCAGTGGTGAGGTCGGAGGTAGCCTCGAGATGAATTGCCTTCGTGCTGAAACACACGAAGACGCAGACATAACCCTTAGTTATGAGACACGCACGCCCGGTGTAATTTTTGATCTCGAACGGCCCTGCGAAATCAATGCCCGTGTGGGTGAAGGGCCTGGAGTACGCGGTATCTGCGCACCATGTTCTTGATCCGTGGGATCCAGAATTTGGTGCGCAGATACCGCACCATCAGTTGATTGCCGCCATGCAACGTGATGCGGTGGGCGAATTCGACAAGCAGGCGAGTGAAATGAGTACTATAGGGGAGGAGAATAGGGTGACGTTCATCATATCGGAGGGACTCGGCGGCCCGGAGTCGTCCGCAGGCGCGGAGTAACCCATGCTGATCGAGAAATGGATTCAGATTGAGTAGCGTGCTGGATGATGGCAGGGGTCGTCCTTCCCCCAGGGCCCGTATCTCCGCGAGGTATTCCCGACGCTGAGAGGTCCGAATCAAGGAGCGCTCGGCGGAGAGAAGTTCGTCATTGGTGAGGTGAACCGTGGAAGGCGTCGAAATCCTTTTGGTGGCGAAGCGTAGGATGTACGCGATGACTCGTAATGCCCTACCATAATCCGAGAAACGTTCGCTGACGTCCTCGAGTAGGGTGGTCGCGGTGGTGTGGCACTTGACTCGTTGCTCCAGCTGGGTGTCTGGGAGTTCGTTATGGGGAGTTGGCCAATACTCGGGGGCTCGCTGGAGCCAGTCCGGCCCATGCCACCAGAGTCTGCTGGCCGATAACTCGGCCGCGGAGACCCCACGGCTCGCCAGATCAGCGGGGTTGTCCTCGGAGCGCACATGTGACCAGCTTTGGCCACTGGTGCTTTTGGAGATGCTGGATACCCGATTGGCCACGAAGGTGGACCAACTGCACGGGGGTTTATTGAGCCAAGCCAACACGATGGTAGAGTCGGTCCAAAACTGGGAGGTTGCAGGTGGGATTGGGAGTTCAGGAACGATCGACGCCCAGAGATCGGCTAGCAAAACCGCTCCGCATAACTCCAGCCGAGGCAGCGAGACTGTTTTGACTGGAGCTACACGGGTCTTAGCCGTTAATAAATGGACGTCTACTTGATCGCCGCACCGAACCCGCACATATAGGGCTGCTCCATACGCTTTCTGTGACGCGTCACAGAAGCCATGAAGCTCCCACGAGAGCTTATCGCTGGTGTTTAGCCAACGGGGAATGCGGAGTCGACTGAGGCCTGGGTAATCCTGCAGGAATTCGTGCCATTGCTGCAGCAGGAGAGGCGGCAGAACATCATCCCAGCCCAGTTCGGTAAGCCAGATTTGTTGCATGAATATCTTCGCTCGGATGACAAATGGGGCTAGCCAACCAGCGGGGTCAAAGAGTTTAGCGATATGGGACAGAACCTGCCTCTTGGTGATCGACTCCTTCAAGGGGGGGTCCGCTACGGTGAAGAAGAAGACGTCTTCGGCAGCTTGCCAGCGGATGCCCAAGGTTTTTGCAGTGCTCGCGTCTTCCAGCTCGAGAAAGTCCTCTCGCAGCAGGTGCTCTCTCGGAATGGCTTGAAGTACTTCCTTCTTATTGGAAGTCCACTTCCGAAGCGGGAAGCCCGCAGATTGGAGGGTCGCTTGAAGCTCTCGTATGGCGAGACGGGCGTCGGCTTCAGTGTGAGCGCCGGCAAGGACATCATCAACATACATGTAGTTCCGAAGGATTTCGCTCGCCTGAGGATACATCGCTTGCACGTCTTGTGCCAGTTGTAAAAGGACTCGGATCGCCAAGAATGGCGCGCAGTTAACCCCAAACGTGACAGTTTGTAACTCATAATCCTGAATATTGCCGCAGCTGTTTCGGTAGAGGATTCGCTGAAAGGGGGTATGCCTGGGGTCGACTCGGATTTGTCGGTACATCTGCGTTATGTCGGCGTTGAAAACGAATTGAAAGAACCGCCATTTCAGTACCTGAAGCGTGAGGTCGGCCTGAAGAGTGGGGCCGGTGTGCAAAACATCGTTGAGGCTGACGCCTTGTGTGGAGGGGCTCGACGCGTTAAATACCACGCGTACCTTAGTGGTGGTGCTATCGGGCTTAAACACCGCGTCATGGGGGAGATAGAAGTTTTTCCCACCTTGAGGCGGCGTCACCCGAATCATGTGACCCAATTCCTTGTACTCTTGAATAATGGCATCGTACTGCGTTTTTAGGACGGGATCCTTGAGAAGGCGTGCTTCATTCCGCAGGAATTGAGCCAGCGCGATCGGTCTTGAGTGGCCCAAGTCAACGCTATTCGGACCTTTGAAGGGTAGGGACACAACATATCGACCGTCCTTTCCTCTTTGGGTGGTCTCCTGGAAGTTCCGCTCGCAGAATACGTCATCCTCCTTTTCCGGTTTTGCGGGAAGGTCTTCCACCTCCCAAAACTTGGTGAGGAGTACATCAAGTTTTGCTTCTGGCCTAACTCGCGTCTGTGCCGCGAAAACTGATCGAGACACCGGAGGGTCAGGCAGGATAGCTCCACACAGAACCCATCCAAAGATGGTTTCTAGCCCGACGAACTCACCAATATCCTTTTTGATCCGTTCTCCGAGGATGTGGGGAAACAGGTCAACACCGATAATCATGTCAATAGGCGCGGGCTTGTTGTAGTACGGGTCAGCCAGGGGGCGATCGAGGCACTGCGTCGGAACCGTATTAAGGAATGGAGCTGTTGGAATGGCCCCTGACAATTTGGATACGACCAGGGCGGAGACCTCGATCTTGTTCAGTCTGTCACACGGGGGAGACAGCAATAGCAGACACACCTTGTCGGCGCAGCCTCCATCACTCTGGCCCATGCCAGTAACCGCAGCGTCTACTGGGTAGAAGGGGGCTGGACCATGCTGAAGACACGCTCGGAGAGAAAAGTTGAATCGGCCCCAGAGTCGATCAACGCCCGAATATGGTGATCCACACCACGATGGTGCAGCGTGACAATCGCAGTGCCTAAAAGGCCTCTGCCTGGGGTAGATGCAAAATAACTTTGAGCATTTGTGAGCTGGTTGCTCGTGGACGGACCCTCTGTGGCGCTGGATGGTGGGACTTGCGCAGCGGACGGCGAGGACACGGACACATCACTAGGATGCAACAGCGTATGATGACGTTCCTTGCAGGTATGGCAATTATGCGCACTGGAGCAGCCCTTCACTTGATGACCGCGGGCAAAACAGTTCAGACAAAGTCCCTGGTGTCTAATGGTTTCCAGCCGCCTGTGAACAGGCATATCAAGAAAACTAGGGCAGAGCCGTATAGGGTGATTCTCCCGATGGCACAGCTTACAAGAAGCCGGTTTGAGCTGGGCTTTCGCGGGGAACGCTTGGACCTTCATCGTTGCAGAGGATTTGCGGGGGCCAAAGGGGATGGCTTGCACACTTGGGCCCGACTTATGTTCTTCGGTGGCATCCAGGACACGATACCGATCGGTAAGAAATTGGTTCAAATCGGACCAATTTGAGACGACAGTCTTATTTGGCACTGATTGCTCCCACAGGAGGATTGTGGCCTTCGGCAATTGGCGGCAATGGCCATTCGGCCATTCGGCAATGGCGATAAGTAGGACATCCCAATTCTCCGTACTAACACCCGAACGCTCAAGCGCGGTAAGACCCCCTTGAAACGCAGTCTGCAGCTCTCGCAAGGATTTGCCCGACTCTTGTGCCACCGCGGGAATCTGAAGGAGTTGTCTGGCTTGAGTCATGACAAGCAGACGGCTATTTTCGTACCGTGCGGTGAGGTTCTCCCACGCGGCCTGGAAACCCTCATTCGTCAGGGGGGACTTAGCTACGATGGTTCTCGCTTCCCCTCGCGTCTTGGTGTTCAGGTGATAGAGCTTCTCCACTTGTGACAAGTACGGGTTGGCGATATAAATGGCGGCGAACAAATCGCGGAATGTGGGCCATGCTAGGCTGTCGCCATCAAATGTCTCCACCTCACACGGAGGAACTCTATGCCCCGCCGGCCTCGACGGAGCGGTGGGCTGACGCATAAGACTCGTCATCTGTGCCGAGAGCTGTTCGATGCGTTCTCCAAACAACGTCCCGCATCGCACATACGCCGCATAGGCGTATTCGTGCTTCGCCTTGATGCGGCTTATGTTTGCCAAGCTTTCCTCGTCGGTTTGGACTGTCAAGGCCTTGTGACAACGGGAGTGTTCCATCTCGACAGTTGACCACAGCGATTTGAGCTGCTCCAAGTGCATTTTAAGGGAAAACAAGGGCACTTCAGAAGTTAGAGCTTCACTCTCCCGAGCTTCGAACAGAGTCAATGCGTCGCACGCCAGAATGAAATCGGAGAGGGACATTCTGGAGTGTTCTCTGCGCTGTTGTGATACGGATCGGGTAACGGGAGCGTCAGAACAGTGCGTCACAACAACGTGCGGGATCTGGGTCTGGGTTGAAAGCTTGGAACGACCTTTGTGTTCACTCGAGTCTTTAACCGAGAATCTGCGACCCTGAGGGAGGCTGGACGAAGACGGACGGGATCTTGGGGATTCGCTGCGGCTGCGAACAGACGAGAACTTGCGCGAAATATCCGTACGCTTCACGGTCGCCGGAGTTATCGGAGGCCGAACCTTCTCCGGAGTTGAAGAGGGAGACGAAAGACCGTTAGACTTCGGCGCAGTCTTGGACGGCTCCGTGGACATACTCAGGGGACGACCTTACCGTTGAACACCGAGTTTGTGGGTTTTGAGAAAATGAGGAAAATTTGAGGAAATGAGAAGTGGACTGTATGAGGACGCAAGAGCTTTCTCACTGTGCACCGCAGGATTGCGGGAGAATTATCTCGCGTGCGGCTCGGAAACGGAGCCCTTTTAATGGGGATAGATGCGGAACAATATACGAACGCACGAGTGCGGATCAAAACTTGCACGTAGACAAAGCTAAATGATTACAAAACAAGTTTGTATGGATTCCTAAGTAACGCTGGGAGTACGTATAAAACAAAACACGGAGGAAATATATAAATAAAGATGTATAGGATAAAAGAAAATACGTTTTTGTATAGATCTGGATCTGGATATATGTGCGCACAATACTGGCCGGAAAAAATTATATATATAATTTATAAATATGGACGGATGTATAAATATGGGCCCGATAGTGCTGGAAAAAATATATATATGTATTTATTTATAAATATGGGCGGATATATATATGAGCGCAAAAGGCTGGCCGGAAGAAGTATATTGATAATTTTTGAATATGAATGGATATATAAATATGGGCCCGATAGTGCTGGAAAAAATATATATGTATTTATTTATAAATATGGGCGGATATATATATGAGCGCAAAAGTCTGGCCGGAAAAAATATATTTATAATTTTTGAATATGAATGGATATATAAATATGGGCCCGATAGTGCTGGAAAAAATATATATGTATTTATTTATAAATATGGGCGGATATATATATGAGCGCAAAAGGCTGGCCGGAAAAAATATATTTATAATTTTTGAATATGAATGGATATATAAATATGGGCCCGATAGTGCTGGAAAAAATATATATGTATTTATTTATAAATATGGGCGGATATATATATGTGCGCAAAATACTGGCCGGAAAAAATATATTTACAATTTTTGAATATGAATGGATATATAAATATGGGCCCGATAGTGCTGGAAAAAATATATATGTATTTATTTATAAATATGGGCGGATATATATATGTGCGCAAAATACTGGCCGGAAAAAATCATATATGTATAATTTATGAATATGGACGGATATATAAATGTGGGCACGATAGTGCTGGAAAAATATATATGTATTTAGTTATAAATATGGGCGGATATATAATTAGGCGAAAAAGGGAATCGGAAATAATGTGATTTGAACTTGGCGCGCTTGAGCCGCCTATCGATATCACGACTCGACTCACGTGTCACCACTACTCCGAAAACAGCTGTCGGCCGTTGTTTATATTTTGATGTTGTTGTTTAATTATGTTAATAATTTTTTTTTGTGGTTGTGCAAAAAAGGAGAAAACCAATAACAAAAGAACGCTTTTACACGCCGCGAGTGTTGTGCGCGAAGGCAAACAAAACAAACGATCAATGCATGTGGACAAATGCTTGATCTATGTATGTACATATGTGGGTACATGCATAAGTACACAGGTGAGTATATAGATATGTGTGCACACGCGTTGTTCACAACAAAAATAACGTAAGTAATTGTCATTTAATTGGAGGTGGGGTGGTGTTAAATCAATGCGCGACACCGAAATGGATTATGTGTTGTGGATATGTGCATACATATGTGCAATGTATGACTATGTAAGTATGTATGTACATATGTAAGCAAGTGCACCGGTTTCCAAAGACGCGCGTGGGGAATTAATTTCGCACCTAATTCGAACGCGCAAGAAATCGCGGTGCATACGTTAAGTGCTATTAAAAAAAAAAAACAATATTTTTTGGCCTTTTGTGTTGTGGTAAATGTGTGAAGGGATTATACATATGTACATGGATATGTACATATGCGCGTACATCAACAGATGACGATGTGTGTATGTACGTAGATACGCGCGTGCGGCAATTAATTTGGCATTAAAAATAATTATGTCAACACTTAAGAAAACGCGGTGAACACTTGGATTATTATTTTTTTCTATTTTTTATAACACTTTAATATTTTTCTTTTTGTTTTTTAACCCTTTACGCGGACTTGGCAAACAGCTGTGGAAATTACATGTACATGTGAATGCATATGTAAAAGAGGTGGATTTGGACAAGTGCGGGGAAAAATATAAATAAAGAAATCGAAATGTAATGGAAAACGAGAACGTTGGACAAACACGCTAAGGATTAGGAACTACCATGGACCCTTGGAACAGGTCAGGTATGTACATACAATATGTAAAAGTGTGTAGGTCGCTATGGAGAAGCGGGAAAACCTCACACTTTTATTAGTATGTAGGGGCAAATGAAACGAATAATGAAATTTTGTACTTATCAGGAATTCCGCCGATGCAAGCTGGAGGAGCGGAAGGATATCCGGCTCGAAAGACCAATGTTTGTGGCGGGGCGGAAGGACCCGATATAGTATCAAGTGGTTGGCGGGTGCCAATATCTTCAGGGTCTCGTACGTGAGTAGAATGATTAAAACGCGCGAAAACCTTCGTTTTAATTCTATGTTTGATTTATTTAATTCACAAGGTATACCGACACACACACGAAATGGTTCGGTTTTAAAAAGTGACAAATCGCAAAATAAAAGTTAAAAAAAACCCTCCTCACTCTTCACTGCTCTTCGCCGCTCACTGCTGTTCACCCGGTGGCGTGAACAATATAAAAAAAAAGAATAATAATAACAATAAAACAAAAGAAATAAATTTAAACAAATAAATTACCAACATTTAATGACACTATACATATACAAATATAATTTTACCACATGTATCATTAAACAAACACTCGAACATTCAAAAAAAAAAAAAAAAAAAAAAAGAAACAATAATAAGTAAATAAATTTCTATATAATAAAAATGAAGAAGGTAAGTCGTCTCGCCGACTTAGGTATACCATACACCAGTAAAGCAAATATTTCAACTTTATTAAACAAATGCATTTTCAAATGCTTCTTACAAGCATATCTTAGTATCTTGCTCACTCAATTATACGAGCACCCTAGCGCCCCCACCAGCCAACGGCCAACTCCGGCCTTATGGAAAAACCTTTATATGCATAACTCGATTGTTTTTTGTCCGATTTTGATCAAATTTGGTATTTTGCTAGATATTAGTATTAAATTTAAGTGTATTTATTTGTAGTTTTTCAAATTACGGGGGCGGAAAAGGGCGTGTCAAAATTTTTATATATACAAAATGTGTGCATTTACTAAGCGAATATACATACCAAATATGGTGTCTCTAGCTGGAATAGTTTTTGAGATAAACGCTTTTTTTAAATTGCGTGGGCGGAAAGGGGCGTGGCAAAAATTTGAAATAAACTTGATCACTCTACATACTACACGAGTCTACATACCAAATTTGGTGGCTCTAGCTCTTACAGTCTCCGAGATCTAGTTGTTCATACGGACAGACGGACGGACGGACGGACGGACGGACAGACGGACATGGCTAGATCGACTCGGTTGTTGATCCTGATCAAGAAAATATATACTTTGTGGGGTCGGAGATGCTTCCTTCCGCCTGTTACATACATTTTGGCGACTTTAATATACCATTTCACCCTATGGGTGTATGGTATACAAAAATTTAGAAAATAACTCCATATAATTACGTTATTTTTCTAAAGAGGGGGGATGTAGCATGTTTTGGAATAACATATTAACAACAATACAAACATATTGTAGCAATTAGTTACAATATTTATGTGCGCAACATTCAAGTGCATTTGCCTCTTAAGTAACATGACCACCCATGAGTGCATGGTGCTGGACAATTGCTGTGTCGGCAAATATAACACGCGAGTTATGCCATTAGCAACACTTCCCATAACAGCCGACCCAAGAGGTCTACACTCCACATTAATGTAAACATAAACAATACCATTCCATTAAACATAGAGTGTCACAAGATAAGTGACAGAGTCCCTAAACATAGAGTGTCACAAGATAAGTGACAGTTTCCCTAAACATAGAGTGTCACAAGAAAAGTGACCAGAAGAAAACATTATAAACACTTAGATGTAAGCCAAACCAGAATATGATTTGATTCAATAAAGCAGTCTTGATTTAACGTTCAACCAGAACAGACTCAATCTTAATTCGCGCGGCCGCGTTGGCCCTATATGCAATATGATACATCCTCACTCTACCGCTGCGACGGTATATAAACATACATACTTTTATGTAAACACGTATACATTTATACATAAGTATGTTTATACATAAGCATACCGCTCCTCTGCCTGCATGACTAGCAGCGCAGCTACGCGGTCTTAGCTATAGTCGACAATTGTTATAGAATTAAGAATTATTCAATAAACTGAGCTCAAACCATAAAGAACTATTTGTGTCTCTTAATATATCTTCGAACCTACTACAAAAGATTCATTTTCTATTGAAGTGATTGAGTGCATGGTGCTGGACAATTGCTGCGTCGGCAAATATAACACGCGCGGCCACTCAGGCCCAATATGCAATATGATACATCCTCACTCTCTCGCTGCGGCGACATATATACATACATACTCTTATGTAAACATTATACATTTATACATTTATACATTCATACATTTATACATAAATATGTTTATACATAAGCATACCGCTCCTCTGCCTGCATTGCCAGCAGCGCAGCTACGCGGTTTTAGCTTTAGAGAACAATTGTAATACAATTAAGAATCATTGAATAAACCATACTCAAAACGACAAGACCTGCTTGTGTCTTAATTTCTTCCAAAATACACTACTTCTCAAAGGATCCTACATCGAGCATATTACAATATGACAGGAAAAGAATTTCCAGTTTAAGGAGGCACTGGGGTACAGATCAGTTTCATCCTCACAGTACCATATGTATAGTGTTCAAAAAATAACGAAGTTATTGAGAAAATTCACTGTTCGTGACTTTGGCGTTTGTATGGGAGCTATATGGGAGTGATAGTGGTCCGATCCGGCTGAATCTGAGATATACAACCCCTGCAGTATATACAGCCGACATGCAAAATTTCAGCTCTATAGCTCCAACGGTCTATAAGGAGTTTGCGTTGATCCAGACGGACGGACAGACGGACGGACGGACGGACATGGCTATATGAACTCGTATCGTCATGCTGATTAAGAATATATATACCTTGTATGGTCGGAAATGATTCCTTTTATGCGTTGCAAACTTCTGACCAAAATTAGTATACCCTTTTTGCAAGGGTATAAAAATATGTGAATAAAGTAGTTTTAAGAAAATGCTTTGTCGCGGTGTGTGAGTATTGGCCGCTGGCTGTCTTCCACCGAAAGTGTCCCCCTCAAACGGAAACGTGGAGCCACTCCTACCTAAGTAGGCCCTTAACTGGACTAAAAGCGAAAAATGGAGCCTCCCCTAACTGACAAATGGGGACATAGCAGCAAAAAATAAAACGAAGAAATGCTTGCAACAGCAATAAAAACCAGAGGGCCGGGGCTAACTTCGACCGCGTCAAAGTTTGTATACCCTTGCAACTTTTTTGGTAACTCTTTCCTTACCTATAGCCATCAAAGTGGAAAAACGTTTAAGCTAAAAAGGCTAATGTTTGCGAAAGAACGGCCTACATAGGAAATAACGGAGGTATTGATCAAAGTCACTGTTTTCCACCGATCGTTCCTATGGGAGCTATATGATATATTTACCCGATCCTTATCAAATTCGGCACAGTCATTAACAGATATACTAAACTAACAACTATTTAATTTGAAAGCAATCGCGTCAAAAGTAATAAAGTTATTTACCAAAGTCACCGTTTTCGAAAGGTCGTTCCTATGGGAGCTATATGATATAGTCACCCGATCTTGATTAAATTTGGCATAGTCGTTTATATGTGTAATTAACTTACCAATATTAAAATTCACGACAATAGCTCAGAAAATAACGAAGTTATTAAGAAAAGTCACTGTTCGTGACTTTGCCATTTGTATGGGAGCTATATGATATAGTGATCCGATCCGGCTGAATCCGAGATATACAACGCCTGCAGTTTATACAAGCCTACATTCAAAATTTCAGCTCTGTAGCTTTTACGATCTAGGAGGAGTTTGCGTTGATCCAGACGGACGGACGGACGGACATGGCTATTTGAACTCGTCTCGTCGTGCTGATCAAGAATATATATACTTTATATGGTCGGAGATGCTTCCTTCTATGCGTTGCACACTTCTGACCAAAATTAATATACCCTTTTTGCAAGGGTATAAAAATTCAATAAAAACCAACAATTCATTCAAAATAATTATTTTATCTGAGAAATCTATTCTTTTAAAAAAAATAATATAAAGAAAAGTAAAAAGAGGAAAATTTTGTGGCATTGCATCTTATTTTACTTGTAAATATTTTTTATGAAATAGTAAGAAGCAATCACATGAGTTAATTAAAACAATATAGCGTATAAAAGGAAGAATCTATTAAAATCACACTATTCCATCCTATTTTATCTTATCGAATTGAAATTTCCTTTTTTCTGAAATAAAAAATGGACGAGGTGAAAGAGGCCATTTCCACCCTACTCGCTCAAGTAGCCTCCCTTACGGAGGAGCTAAAAAAGCAGAAAGAGAAGGTGTTGATTTTAGAAGGGAAGAACACAGACCCCGTAGTCGTGGCGGACAAGCCGCTATCCAAAGTTCTAAAAAAATAATAAAAAATTTAATAAAAACCAACAATTCATTCAAATAATTATTTTATCTGAGAAATCTATTCTTTTAAAAAAATAATATAAAGAAAAGTAAAAAGAGGAAAATTTTGTGGCATTGCATCTTATTTTACTTGTAAATATTTTTTATGAAATAGTAAGAAGCAATCACATGAGTTAATTAAAACAATATAGCGTATAAAAGGAAGAATCTATTAAAATCACACTATTCCATCCTATTTTATCTTATCGAATTGAAATTTCCTTTTTTCTGAAATAAAAAATGGACGAGGTGAAAGAGGCCATTTCCACCCTACTCGCTCAAGTAGCCTCCCTTACGGAGGAGCTAAAAAAGCAGAAAGAGAAGGTGTTGATTTTAGAAGGGAAGAACACAGACCCCGTAGTCGTGGCGGACAAGCCGCTATCCAAAGTTCTAAAAAAAATAATAAAAAATTTAATAAAAACCAACAATTCATTCAAAATAATTATTTTATCTGAGAAATCTATTCTTTTAAAAAAAATAATATAAAGAAAAGTAAAAAGAGGAAAATTTTGTGGCATTGCATCTTATTTTACTTGTAAATATTTTTTATGAAATAGTAAGAAGCAATCAAATGAGTTAATTAAAACAATATAACGTATAAAAGGAAGAATCTATTAAAATCACACTATTCCATCCTATTTTATCTTATCGAATTGAAATTTCCTTTTTTCTGAAATAAAAAATGGACGAGGTGAAAGAGGCCATTTCCACCCTACTCGCTCAAGTAGCCTCCCTTACGGAGGAGCTAAAAAAGCAGAAAGAGAAGGTGTTGATTTTAGAAGGGAAGAACTCAGACCCCGTAGTCGTGGCGGACAAGCCGCTATCCAAAGTTCTCACTAAATTTGACCTAAGGCAGATAACAACTTCACCAGATTGCGTCAAAGAAATAAGGCCTTCACGGGAGAAGCTGCCCAGTATCCAACCTGGATCAGGCAAGCGGAAGCCATAGAGCTGAAGCCATAGTACGGGACTACGAGGTAGCAAGAGATAAGCTGATATATAGAGCCGTCGTCCTCCACCTGAGGTCGAAGATAGAAGGCAGGTTCCTGCAAAAACAAGTCGAATTTCTAGGCTACATTGTAACGGGGGATGGCATTAAAGTCGATGACAAAAAAGTCAATGTAATCCTAAAGATACAGCCTCCAAGAAATCTAAAGGAGCTTAAGTCTTTCTTAGGTATGACCTCCTACTACAGGAAATTTATAAAAGATTACGCTAGATTTGCAAAACCGCTTACGAACCTGACGCGTGCGAGTGGTGCCCAAGTTAAATCCTCGCAATCAAAAAAGTACTAATTACACTAGACGAGGAGGCAATGCAAGCTTTCTGCGATTTAAAAACGCTTCTCTCCTCATCAGAGGTGTTAGCCTTCCCTCACTTTTCGAAACCTTTCCATCTCACCACAGATGCGTCAAATGTCGCCCTCGGGGCCGTTCTATCACAGATTACCGCAAACAACGATAGGCCCATTACCTACCTCTCAAGGGCACTTAGTCGGACAGAAGAAACCTACGCCACAATCGAGAGAGAAATGTTAGCAATCATCTGGGCGCTTCCAATTCAACTGCCGCCGTGTGCAGACGTGTTTTTTAATGCACTCCGCAAAAATTGAGTGTAAAAAAAAAAAAAAGTCTGCGTTTGCAAAAAGTTGTGTAGGGCTCTCAGTTGCCTCAGAGACGCCTATTTACAATCATATTGCTATTAGAGCAATCTAATAGCAATAAATACTAAGTTGCAACAACACAGTGCGTAATTTTTACAAAAGCCATGTCCACCAATTCGGGCCCAAGCTCTCTCGATCCCCACCAGCAACAGCTACAAGAACTAATTGTACAACAACAACGTGAGCGTCGACTCTCGGTCTAGTGCTAACGTAAGCATTAACACCGAAAGTGCCAGCCACTCAGCAATTAACAGCAACTTACCGTGGAGAGAGCAGTGTGCTTCTCCATCAATATTGATAACTGGGTCACCGATTGCACCAACCAGCACCGTCAGCTCGTTGACAGCAACTACTGCAACGTCTGCCGAAGTATTGACCTGCCTCAAGCCGTCAACGACAAGTCGCCCAGAGTCAGCCACAATAGTAAACCCAACGACTTCTGTCCAAACTGGAATGGACAGATATATTAAAATAACTAAGCGGAA
Source organism: Drosophila willistoni (assembly GCF_018902025.1). Classification (NCBI taxonomy): domain Eukaryota; kingdom Metazoa; phylum Arthropoda; class Insecta; order Diptera; family Drosophilidae; genus Drosophila; species Drosophila willistoni. Next base: position 9,042 of record NW_025814604.1, on the reverse strand, counting down.
GCTAAGCCCGCAAAAGAAAATGAAGTAAGTAAGTCGTCTCACCGACTTAGGTATACCATACACCAGTAAATCAAATATTTCAACTTTATTAAACAAATGCATTTCACATGCTTCTTACAAGCATATCTTAGTATCTCGCTCACTCAATCATACGAGCACCCTAGCGCCCCCACCAGCCAACGGCCAACTCCGGCCTTATGGAAAAACGCTTATATGCATAACTCGACTGTTTTTTGTCCGATTTTGATCAAATTTGGTATTTGCTAGATATTAGCACTAACCATAGAACACATAGATAGGACAAACTCATGATTTTTGATTGCAAACGCTAGCCTAGTCATGGAACCCCAGAGAACTTCGGGAAAACCCGAACGCTCTCACTCTCAATGAGAGCGTAAAATGGGGAGAGGGCAAAGCAGCTACGAAAAAATTTCAGTCTAGCACAGACTACAGAACGACGAAGGCAGGCCTACGTCGCTTGTGATTTCGTTCTGTCTATGTATGTGTACACTCGTCGGTACATGCTCAGGCTTCGTAGTGTGTGTGTGACGTGAAGTTGTACAACATCGCATTTCAATAGCTCGCTCGACCAAAATTTTTAATTTTCGACAAAACAGCGACAATGCGAATAAGAAATGCCCCTGTGGGAAGAATATCAAGAAATATTGCCATCTTCTTCGTATGTATCCCGGTGGCTGTAACGATAGAGTGCTCGCTTCGTGATGTGACTTGGGGAATGTCCCTGGTTCGATTCCCCACTCGAAATCATTGGCTTATATAATGTTTTTTTCTATTTATAATTTTGTTTTTTATTGTGGATTTTTTGTTTCTTTATTTTTTGTTTATTTTTCTTTTTTATTCATTTATTATTTATTTATTTTTTATTTATTAAAAAATAGAAAAAAAAACCATATTGGTCGGTTCCGAAGTGGGAATCGAACCAGCGACATTCAGATCGCCAAGCGAACACTCTATCGGCACAGCCACCGGGATACATACGAAGAAGATGGCAATATTTCTTGATATTCTTCCCACAGGGGCATTTCTTATTCGCATTGTCGCTGTTTTGTCGAAAATTAAAAATTTTGGTCGAGCGAGCTATTGAAATGCGATGTTGTACAACTTCACGTCACACACACACTACGAAGCCTGAGCATGTACCGACGAGTGTACACATACATAGACAGAACGAAATCACAAGCGACGTAGGCCTGCCTTCGTCGTTCTGTAGTCTGTGCTAGACTGAAATTTTTTCGTAGCTGCTTTGCCCTCTCCCCATTTTACGCTCTCATTGAGAGTGAGAGCGTTCGGGTTTTCCCGAAGTTCTCTGGGGTTCCATGACTAGGCTAGCGTTTGCAATCAAAAAATCATGAGTTTGTCCTATCTATGTGTTCTATGGTTAGTGATATTAGTATTAATTTAAGTGTGCCAAATTTGATTGATAAGGTAAAAAAATACGGGAGATAATCAAGTTTTTGAAATTACGGGGGCGGAAAAGGGCGTGGCAAAATTTCATACATACAAAATGTGTGCATTACTAAGCAAATATACATACCAAATATGGTGGCTCTAGCTGGAATAGTTTTTGAGATAAACGCTTTTTTTAAATTGCGGGAACGAAAGGGGCGTGGCAAAAATTTGAAATAAACTTGATCACTCTACATACTACACGAGTCTACATACCAATTTGGTGGCTCTAGCTCTTAAAGTCTCCGAGATCTAGGTGTTCATACGGACGGACGGACAGATGGACATGGCTAGATCGACTCGGTTGTTGATCCTGATCAAGAATATATATACTTTGTGGGTCGGAGATGCTTCCTTCTGCCTGTTACATACATTTTGGCGACTTTAATATACCATTTCACCCTATGGGTGTATGGTATAAAAAGTGGCAATACGCCGAAAATAACCAAACCAAATGAACGAGTAGCACCCCTTAGCGGGAATCGTTTTAAAATTCTTGCCGATCAGCAAGACGATCAAGCCGGCGCTGTAAATAAAGTTAAATCGGCTAGACCACCCCCTTTATACATCCGTGGAGCCAACTGCAGCGCCCTGATTTCGAAGCTAGTAGAAACAGTAGGGGCAAATAACTTTGTTGTAACCCCTCTCAATAGGGGTAACATTAAAGAAATTAAATGTCAAGCCCAAACTGAGGACAATTTCCGCATCATCGAAAAGTACCTCCGTAATGCTAACATCAACTTCTATACCTACCAACTAAAAAGCAGTAAAGGTCTCCAGGTTGTGTTAAAGGGGATTGAGCCATCGGTCCTACTCAAGAAATAGCAGACGCGTTGGTCGAAAAAGGGTTTGCGGTCAAGTCCGTTGTCAACATCATCAACAGGAACAAAGTCGCACAGCCGCTCTTTAAAATCGAGCTCCAACCAGATGCAAGCGGTCGAAGCCAAATGAAGTGCACCCGATCTACAACCTACAGCTTCTATTGCACAGAAGAATCACCGTAGAGGAGCCCCATAAGAGACGCCAACCACCGCAGTGTAAAAACTGCCAGGAATACAACCACACCTCTAACAATTGCAATCTTAGGTCAGTGTGTGTTGGCTGCGGCGAACATCATGAAGATGGAATTTGCACCAAGGACAGAAACAACGTCGCACTAAGACTATGCAGCAACTGTGGAGGGAACCACACGGCCAACTACAGAGGATGTCCTGTCTTTAAGGATCTTAAATCACACCTAAACGGGCGCAAACCCCCAGCTGGACCAAAAATCACCTCCAATGCCTCCAAAACTACACCGGAGGTTTTCTTCGCCAAGGCTGTTAGACCATCCAACATGACTGCTACAACCAGTCCTAGTGTATCCTTCGCTAGTGTGCTCCGAACTGGACCGACGGAGCCCGCGAAAGAGACCCCGTCACTCCACCATCTACAGAATCCGCAACCTAGCGCACCGGAGCTTGGCCAGCAAACTCCAAGTGGCTTAGAGGCCCTATTGATCTCACTCAATCAAAACATGACCACTTTTATGACGTTCATGCAAAACTGTATGCACGAACTGATGCGGAATCAAAACCTGCTTATCCAAAAGCTTATCGAGAATAAATAATGGCTTCCCTACTCAAGTGAAATCGACGTTTTGCTGATTTCGGAAACACATTTAACATCAAAAAATAATTTTCAAATACCAAAATATACCTTCTATGCAACAAACCATCCAGACGGAAAAGCTCATGGCGGGACTGGTATCCTAATCAAAAACCGTATAAAACACTCGTTCCTCAACAGATTTGAAACACAGCATCTACAAGCAACTGCTATAACCGTCCAAACCAGCTGCTGCATCACTACATTGGTTGCCCTGTACTGCCCACCACGCTTCTCAATCTCTGAAAAGGAATTTACCGAGTTCTTTAACACACTCGGAGATCGCTTCATTGCAGCAGGGGACTATAACGCCAAACATACGCACTGGGGATCTCACCTGGTAAATCCTAAAGGAAAGCAGTTGTACAACACAATAGTCAACCCTCTCAATAAGATGGATTGCGTCTCACCGGGTAGGCCTACTTATTGGGCCACAGATCCACAGAAAGTGCTGACTTGATTGATTTCGCAGTGACCAAGAGGATTCCACGTAATCGGATCATGCGGAAACACTGCTAGATTTAACTTCCGATCACTCTCCAGTGCTATTCACATTATTAACAAGACCTCAAGTACTTGATCGCCCATATCATAAAATGTACATGAGTGCCCACATTGACTGTTCGCCGAAACTGGATGCTGCAGAGGACATTGATATGTGCGTCTCAGCACTTGAGTCGATGATGGGAGCTGCAGCAAGAGTATCTACTCCACATGCCTCTTCTTACACCAAACCTGTTGACAGGCCTACGAACCGGCGGATAGAACAATTAGTAACGGAAAAACGACGTCTAAGAAGAGAATGGCAGATTACTCGATCACCAGCAGCAAAACTTCGCCTAAGGCAAGCTAATCGCAACCTCTCCAAGGTGTTAAGACAAGAGGAAAGCTGGGCTCAAAGAAAATACATAGAAAAGCTCAGTCCAACCAGCACTAAACATCCTCTGTGGAAAGCCCAACCAACTTTAAGCGCTCCTACAGAGACAATTTCACCGATAAGGAGTCCAACCGGTGGATGGGCCCGCAGTGACGAAGAGAGGGCATCCGTATTTGCCACACATCTTAAAATGGTTTTCCAGCCAAATCCAACATCAAACTCATCTGTACTTCCCCCTTCGAACACATTAACGGATAGTGAGTACTCGGAACTCCAATCGGACGAGATCACTGCAGTTATTAAAAACCACATAAAACCGAAAAAATGACCTAATCACACCGAAAATGATCCTAGAACTCCCTATCATTGCAATACAAATATATCTGCAAACTGTTCAACGCTATAATAAAAATTGGCTTCTTCCCAAGAACATGGAAAAAGTCCACTATCATCATGATTCCTAAAGTGGGAAAGGACAAAACCCAGCCATCATCCTATAGGCCAATTAGTTGCTGCCATGTCTTCGAAGCTTTTGAAAAGGTCCTGCAGATCCGCCTAAACTCATTTCTGGCATCGGAGAACACATTCCTTCACACCAGTTTGGCTTCCGCGAAAAACATGGTACAATTGAACAAGTCAATCGCATAACATCCGAAATACGAACAGCATTCGAACTAAAAGAATACTGTGCGGCTGTCTTCTCGACGTTGCCCAGGCTTTCGATAGAGTTTGGCTGGAGGTCTGATGTTCAAAATCCGGCAAAAACTGCCACAGTACACACACAAACTCATGGAATCTTACCTTACAATAGGAAATCGCTGTAAGATGTAATGGCTCCGTCTCCGCTGATTTTGAAATCAAAGCTGGTGTACCGCAAGGCAGTGTACTCGGCCCATTGCTCTACCTGCTGTACACTGCAGACTTACCAACAAGTTTAGGACTTACAACGTCCACTTTTGCCGATGACACGGCAATCCTTAGCAGATCCAAATGCCCAATACAAGCCTCTGCAAAACTAGAGGAACACCTTAAGGTGGTAGAGGAATGGCTAGCAACCTGGCGTATCCGGGTCAACGAGCAGAAACGCAAACATGTTACATTTACGCTTAACAGAAGAAAGCTCTATCCCACTCTAATGCTAAACAACGTACAGTTCCTCAAGCCGTGATGTCACTTACCTTGGCATCACCTAGACAGAAGACTAACTTGGCGCAAGCACATCGAAGCAAAAAAGTCACAGCTTAAACTGAAAGCGAGTAGCCTACATTGGATCATCAATGCTCGGTCCCCTCTACGTCTGGAGTATAAAGTCCTCCTATACAACTCCGTACTGAAACCCATCTGGACTTACGGAGCCGTACTATGGGGAAATGCAAGTACCAGCAATGTCGATATTATACAAAGAGCGCAGTCGAAGATTTTAAGATCAATCACGGGGCCCCGTGGTATATACGAAACGACAACATTCAAAATGATCTAAATATACCTAGCGTAAAATCTGAAATAGGTACTCAACAACTAAAGTATTCTGCGAAACTGGATGCACACCCAAATGTTCTTGCCAATTCCCTTACGCGAACTAATAATAGAACTCGTCTTAAAAGAAATGACAGACCAACCCAATAACAAGTGATTAGGGCCGCCTGCAATATCCCCAGGATTTATCTTAAGTACTAGTCTAAAAAAATATCTCAAACTTGTTGTTAGGCTCTAATTTAAGAGTAGATTCAACAAATATATATTAAACGTTAAAAAAAAAAAAAAATCTGGGCGCTGGACAGCCTCAGGACCTATTTATACGGGACTGCATCTTTAAAAATATACACTGACCACCAACCACTGATTTATGACATGGGGAATAGCAATTTCAACGCCAAACTAAAGCGTTGGAAGTCTAGGATAGAGGAATACGACCATGAGTTAATCTATAAACCAGGGAAAGCGAATGTGGTAGCGGATGCGTTGTCAAGAATCTCGTACGATTGCCTGAAAGAATACCAAATCAAATAAATTTGAATATCCTCGGCATCTTGGACAATGACACTGACTCATTGGCAACGGTGCACAGCGCACTACAAGACGCCTCTAATCTTCTCCCACATGTCGAGGTCCCCATCACCGTATTCAGAATCAGATTGTCTTTGACCCCGCTCGTTCAGACTATGAATGCGTCTCACCGCATGCCGGCTTCACTTGGCACTACTGCCCATCAGAACTTTTACCACATCAGACACGGTCCTGAAGGCTTACCTTAGCCCATCCCTAATAAACGGAATTAAAATCCCGGATACGCATCTGCAACTTTTGCAAACCTCCAACCTACCTCCAATCATTCACAAGCTACAAACTTCGCATTACGCAAAGGCTGGTGACCGATTTGACTGATGACGACGCGATTTGCGGAGTCATCACTGAGGAACACCAGAGGGCTCACAGAAATTCCAATGAAATAAGACTTCAGCTACTAGAGCGGGTTATTTCCCAAAAATGGCGAGCAGAATCAGAAATATTGTGGCAGCCTGCAAAAACATGCAAGCTGCATAAACACGACCGGCACCCCAATCAACCATTATTGGAACCTACCCCAATTCCAACATACCCGTGCGAAATTCTGCATATAGATATTCGCGTTGGAAAAACCAAAATTTTTCAGCTGCATTGACAAATTTTCAAAGTTTGCCAACTATTTCCCATAGAGTCAAAGTCAGCTCTCCACCTGCGCGCGAAAGATTGGCGGAGGTGCTGCCCTGTTTCACGGCACCCAAAATCTTTGGTAACGGACAACGAACGAGGCTCTTTTTGCCCCACAGTCCTCAATTACCTTAAACTACTGGACATAGTCGTATACATACTCCCACCCAACGGAGCAGGTCAATGTGGCAAGTGGAAACGATTTCACTCGACATTCCTCGAAATCTATAGATGCCTTAAGTCCGAGTTCTTAACCATCAAAGTATCCGAACTCGTACCCATGGCTGTCGATAGGTACAACAATTCAATTCACTCCGTCATCGGGAAAAAGCCAGTTGATATTTTCCTAGACAGAACTCTAGGAATAAATTATCAAGGCCTGACGGATTTTAGGCGTAATTTTAGAGGATATATAAGCGGCCTTATACAATCGAAACAGGAGGCAGTTATCCGCAGGCGGAATAAAGGAAAAGAGAAGCTGGTTGAATACAAACAAGGGTAGAAATCTTTGTCAGGAACAACTTAAGGGGAAGAGAAAAACCTATTTCAATATTGAAGAAGTACAAGAGGATAGAAGGCTACGGTTAAAAACAAAGACGGGCAAGGTATTTCATAAGCCATCTGAGATCTAGAACAAAATAATGAGTAGATAGAAAATCGCCTCATCAACCCATTTCCATTAAAGACGATAGTATACAAAAACGAATAAATACAAATAAGAAAAGATGCAAGCAAAAAATATACACAACAAAAAACAACAAATAAAATAGAGAAATATTAAGAATTAAGAAAGCATGAGACAAACGCTACTTCACAAACCAGGTGGTAACCAATACTTACCTTAAGAAAATTCATATTATATAGCATTACTAAACCGCTTCGTCTTCAAGGATGGCAATGGTGACGATGCAGCAAGGCAAGTGCTGCCCATTTCTTCAATTATGACTCTCCGGTAATCCCCTTCAGCAGGGATACGTCTGGCGTGATAGTGGCGTGTTTCAGCTGATTCACGTCATAATCTGCTGGAATTCCAACAGGCGATCCAAATCACTCGGGAGGAATCACACTCTGCTATCCGACCAGCGTACAAAGGATGATAGCGAACCATTACTTATCAGGTCTGAAGAGGATACTGGAAGATACTTCCACACCGCCCGGAAACCTAGGGCCGTAGAATGGCTCGGCTCAGCATGGAAATGTGTTGCTGGCTTCCCAGATGCGGCCGACTGGAACGCGGCTCTGAAGACCCAGGAAGCCTTGTTGCGGGCAATAACCAGCAAGTCCGCATCAACAAAAAGCTTTTCGAGGCTACATATCGCACTCTGGAGAATTAAATGGCATCATCTGCAAAGTCAAACTGTAGCATGTTTTGGAATAACATATTAACAACAATACAAACATATTGTAGCAATTAGTTACAATATTTATGTGCGCAACATTCAAGTGCATTTGCCTCTTAAGTAACATGACCACCCATGAGTGCATGGTGCTGGACAATTGCTGTGTTTCGCAAAATATAACACGCGCCGGCCGCGTTGGCCCTATATGCAATATGATACATCCTCACTCTCCGCTGCGACGGTAATATAAACATACATACTTTTATGTAAACACTTATACATTTATACATAAGTATGTTATATACATAAGCATACCGCTCCTCTGCCTGCATGACTAGCAGCGGCAGCTACGCGGTCTTAGCTATAGTCGACAATTGTTATAGAATAAGAATTATTCAATAAACTGAGCAGTACAAACACAGAAAGAACAATTGGTTCTCTCAATATATCTTCGAACTACTACATGGCGACCGTGACAGTGGTCACTAACTTATAAAAAGTGACCGGAAGGCAAAGCGGACTAGAACATAAAAGGCAACAACGTGGAGGTGCTCTGAGCAGAATATCATTTACGTGTGGTAGGCAATCGCCCACTACACCAACGTTGGCAGCATCATGAGGATGAATGAAGAAAAACAAAATACATATAAACAAAAGTAAGGTAGAGTTATGAGAAAAAAAATCCGGTTCAGTGGTAAAGAAGTTTAAAAGCCAGAAAAGGCTGAAATTTTGAGGCTATTAAACAGCCCAAATATAAATAAGCTGGAATACACTCGAGTGAGATTACACAGCCGAGGCTAGAGTAGTTCATAAAAAGCCAATTGGCGAAAAGAAAAGTACAACCACACGAAATCCCATACTCTACGATACACAACGTGGCAAAGCATCAAAAAATAACGCCACAACCGGAGAAAGAATTACCAAAAGTGAAGATAGTCTGCCCAAACGACTGCGAGGGACCACTATATTCGCCGTATTGCGAATATACCTGTAGCCACTGCTACGCGACCCCAAAATCTG
>NW_025814603.1:0-79012 GCF_018902025.1 Drosophila willistoni | reverse complement strand
AATGTGGGAAATGCATTGAGAGAGAGCATCCAAAGTGACAGAAAAGAAGAGACAAACGCGTAGTGGCCGAACATTCTAGTAGTAGTAGAGAGAGCAGGGCATAGGATCATTATATAAGTTGATAGAGAGCTTGTTAAAGAGGCCGTAGATTATTCGCAAAGAGACTGTCAACTGAGTCGCACGTCAAGGTCCATAATTAGTCCAGTGTTATTTCTATAAGTATGTTTAAATTCTAACAATATATTGAACTCGATTGTCATCAAACAATTCAAATCTCAATAAATAAATAAATATAGTAACGATCCGCTAAATTCAACGCTACATATATACATACATACATATATACATAATTAACTGAAGGAGAGAACGGCATTGTCGCCGAATAAAAATGATAATTGTGTCTTGACCATCAAACAAGACGGAGGTTTTAATTTTATAAAAAAAATATCAAAGAAGCTAACATCGGCTATGCCGAAGTTTATATACCCTTGCAGTCCTTGGTAATAATAATTTACATGTTCAAAATTTGTTTTCTGCAACTCATTCATCAATATACAAACAAAACAATTTTACTCTCTATTTTACAATTGTTCTTCTTCTTCCCTTATTCCCAAAGCAAAGCAACGCACGCATACACTACAGTTCATGTAGCGTTGCGTCTGTGTGTGTTATATTTATCCGATCACATTCATATTTTGGGATCTGGGGTTTATATCCAATATTATTTAATTTTATAGCATACTCCGATTTTTATGAAAATGTTTCTTCTAGTTCTTCTAGAGCTATATGATATAGTGGTCCGATCCTTATGAATTTCATACTTTATTTTTCCCGGGTAATAAAAAACATCGAAACAAAATTTCAGACCGATAGCTCTTAAGACGGCTGAGTAAAACGCATACGCACAGACGGACAGACGGACGGACAGACGGTCATGGCTATATCGACTCAGCTTCTCATGCTGATCAAGAATATATATACTTAGGGTCGGAAACGTCTCCTTCTGTGCGTTACAAACATCTGACCAATTTATAATACCCTCTGCAAGGGTATAATACTAAAAATAAATAAACACAGGGAAAAGTTACTCTTTCCTCGAACACGACTTGGCCAAGATGTTAACTGCACAGCTTAACGACTTCAGGACGGGAAAAAGTGCCCCGAAGGAACCTAAGTTCATGCATAAGTATCTAAGTATCAAAAAAAAAAAAAAAAGAAAAAGAAAAAAAAAAAAGAAAGTGTTTAAATAATGATTCACGAATATTTAATTGTAAAAAAAAAAAAAGAAAAGTATTTAAATAATGATGCACAAATATTGCATTGGTAAAAAAAAAAAAAATTAAAAATTTATAGTAATGCATAAATTGTTGCTTAATGGTGCTAGAGATTGTTAAGTGCGCTAAACCAGTGCATTTAGCGATTGAACCAACTGTATCGGACAGAGCGATAAAGACAACAAAACATGTACATATGTACATATACATACATATGCATAAATCGTCAATGTGTACTATGCACTCCATGATATTGATGTTGGTGTTGCCTTTGAGTTTCACTCGAATTTAAAATATTTCAACATCTTTTTCAAATTTTTGCTTCGGGTGTATTTGTTCCCCGAATTCAGCAATTCCCGTTAAGCACATACACACATGTATATGGGTACAAGCTGCGTAACAGGCGACATTGTCGTTTGCTACATTTTGCAGACTTGCATGTCTCGTCAGAGTGTTGCGGAGATGCCGCAACGGTACAAAGTTGCTTCGCGACAAGCGTCTCTACTTTATCATCTTTTTGGTCTGACCGCGTCGCGGTACAAGCTGCGTAACAGGCGACATTGTCGTTTGCTACATTTTGCAGACTTGCATGTCTCGTCAGAGTGACGGAGATGCCGCAACGGTACGAAGTTGCTTCGCGACAAGCGTCTCTATTTCATCATCTTTTTTCGTCTGACCGCGTCGCGAGTCGCACATTTTGGTGGCTTTACGTGTTCCGTTAGAACAGAACGACAGCGATGTCGCGACAGTCAGAATTGTTTGACGAGTTGCGTCGCAAATTTTGGAGTGCGTTTTGTAGTTTCCTAACCTTTTGGTCAGCGAGTCATTTAATTTTCAACCCCTTGGAAGCAACATCGATCTTCAAAAAAAAAAAATATAAAAGAAAAGTTGACAGAAGTCAAAGTATGTGGAAATTAAACAACAAGCTGTGAAATTCGAATGCTTCAAGTTTGTCAACTGGAGCGATCAAGGGCCCAACAATATTAGCCGAAAGTGAAAGGGGTAAGGTACATATATATATAGATGTAGCGTTGATTTAGCGATCGTTACCATATTTATTTATTTATTAATATTTGAATTGTTTGATGACAATCGAGTTCAATATATTGTTAGAATTTAAACATACTTATAGATATAACACTGGACTAGTTATGAACCTTGACGTGCGACTCTTCGATACAGTTGATGTCCTTTTAGGCCCTTCCACCTGTCCAACTTTCTCTACTTCATATCTTCCATGATTTTTAATTGCCGTTACTTTATAGGGTCCTAAATACTTTCCTTTAAGTTTCAGACCAACGCCATATTGGGTACGCTTAATAGCAACCAAATCATTTATTTTGAATCGTTTTCCCTCTTTTCTCTTTAGATTAGCTGACTTCTTGTTCTCCTCCTGAATTTGGTTTATATTTTCAACTCCCTCCATTCGTATTTTCTTTCTGTGTTCTGCTAGCTCTTCGATTAGAAGATCATCGATAAGTTCTTTAAGGATTATATCCTCTGATCTACGCATGTCAATACCGGTAAGGATCTTAAAAGGAGCTAACTTAGTACTTCTAGGTGCCGTATCAATCGTACTGGGTTCCCAAAATTTGTGGCTTGAACTTCTAAACACCGTATCACTTCATCTACGCCTGTGCTCCTAGTGGGATACAACCAAACGTACTTAGAAAAACCATCTATAATAACCAACAAGTAATTATACCGTTTATTTGTAAGTTCCATTGGTCCGACGTGATCAATATGGTAAGAACAAACTGGTTTGTCACCCTTTTCTATCGAAATTAGATATCCCTCTCTTTTGCCAGCCTTTGCGTTAATAACAATACACTCCACACAACGGCCATTCCTGAATTTGTTTTTCAACAATTTCCTGATCACAAAGGGCTAAACGTCTCGAGTGCTGATACACAGGTATTTCGTCGCTCAATATAATTTTCATGCTTACTGGTGCGTTTGCATTTCTTATTGGCTGGTAGTTTCGAATTAATTTCTCTACTTCCCCTTTTATCAAATGGTTCAAATGCGAAAGATTTATGTCTAGACTCTTATCCCTGTCTTCAATATTTGTGATGAAGATATTTCCATCTCTCCTGCCCACTGAATATCTGACTCATTTTGTTCTCTCTTTGGCATACTATGGGTGCGACAAACTTCTATATCGTTGCGCATAGCAAACTTAGATCCATTTGCTGTTACATTTATATTGACAGTGTGCAATATCGTTCGACCCAGTATAACTTATGTCCTGATCTGGCACTACATGGAATTCTATGTTCATAACTAAACCATCCACTTTCACTGGTATTATAAAACTACCGAAAGGCAACACTTTACTGTCGCCAATTCCTGTTAAGTGTCTAGCTCCGCCTAATAACGGTTTCGACCAATCATGAAATAAATATTTCTTCGCATAAGACATAAACCAGCGCCAGTATCTACGAGTCCTTTAAATATACGTTAGAATATACGATGTCTTTAAGTTCTAACCCTGACGGAGTAAATTCGCTTGACGGCTGTATTACTACATATTCATTTTCTACCACGTTTGTATTTCTCTCGTTTTTAATTGGATTTTCTAGTTTGCACTGTACCATTCGATGTCCTACTTTACCACATTTGAAACACTTTTGGTCGTTCTTCGGACAGTCTCGTCTGATATGTGATGTATCACCGCAACCATAGCATTTCCGATTCTTAGATGTATCAATTATTTTACCCTGATTAATCTTTCCTCCTGACTGAGCCTCAAACTTGTTTAACGACTTGTGTGAAGCACGAACTTTCTGATACGTTTCTATTTGAAACTTCAGTTCTTCTAGCTTTATTTACTGTGAGTATTTACTTGTAGTAGTGAGGAATGCCCTTTACAAAGTATTCTATCAAGCTCTCATCGTCCAAATTCACTGGTTTGGCAATTTCCATTAAAGCATACAAATATTCATGTAAAGTCTCCTCTCTCTTCTGGGAACGTTGCGATAATATTCTATGAATCTCAGCTGATGATCGTTTCGAACCAAATTCTTTGCGCAGTGCTGCTTTTAATATCTCCCAATAGCTTATACCACTAACCATAGAACACATAGATGGGACAAACTCATGATTTTTTGATTGCAAACGCTAGCCTAGTCATGGAACCCCAGAGAACTTCGGGAAAACCCGAACGCTCGTACTCTCAATGAGAGCGTAAAGTGGGGAGAGGGGAAGCAGCTACGAAAAAATTTCAGTCTAGCACAGACTACAGAACGACGAAGGCAGGCCTATGTCGCTTGTGATTTCGTTCTGTCTATTTATGTGTACACTCGTCTGTACATGCTCAGGCTTCGTAGTGTGTGTGTGACGTGAAGTTGTACAACATCGCATTTCAACAGCTCGCTCGACCAAAATTTTTAAATTTCCACAAAACAGCGACAATGCGAATAGGATATGACCCTGTGGAAAGAATATTAGGAAATAGTGGCATCTTCTACGTATGTATCTCGGTGGCTGTGCCGATAGAGTGTTCGCTTGTCGATCGGAATGTCTCTGGTTCGATTCCCATTTCAGGACCGACCAATATGGTTTTTTTTCTATTTTTTAATAAATAAATAAATAAAAATAAATAGATAATAAATGAATAAAAAAGAAAAATAAACAAAAAATAAAGAAACAAAAAACCCAGAAAAAAAAACAAAATTATAAAATAGAAAAAAAACTTATTTAAGCCGACGATTTCGAGTTGGGAATCGAACCAGGGACATTCCTATTGCCAAGCGAGCACTCTATCGGTACAGCCACCGGGATACATACGTAGAAGATGCCACTATTTCCTAATATTCTTTCCACAGGGGCATATCCTATTCGCATTGTCGCTGTTTTGTGGAAATTTAAAAATTTTGGTCGAGCGAGCTGTTGAAATGCGATGTTGTACAACTTCACGTCACACACACACTACGAAGCCTGAGCATGTACAGACGAGTGTACACATACATAGACAGAACGAAATCACAAGCGACATAGGCCTGCCTTCGTCGTTCTGTAGTCTGTGCTAGACTGAAATTTTTCGTAGCTGCTTGGCCCTCTCCCCACTTTACGCTCTCATTGAGAGTACGAGCGTTCGGGTTTTCCCGAAGTTCTCTGGGGTTCCATGACTAGGCTAGCGTTTGCAATCAAAAAATCATGAGTTTGTCCCATTTATGTGTTCTATGGTTAGTGCTTATACCATGTTGACTCCGAATAAATGATTTAGCTGCCGCAGCTAACAACTGTTTGGCGTATATAAAGGTCTGTAACTTGTCCCATTGTACTGTAATAGCACACTCTTCTATCTCTTGTACCCACGAATCAATGTCGGGACTACCTGAGCCGGAAAAATAGGATACACTGCCCTCAACATCTTTTAAGGTGTACCAAGATCGACTACAATTGTTTATGGGCAATTCGCCTCCAGCTGTAACTACTGATTCTACTTCTTCATCCTCGCTATCTTGGTCTTGAATATCGTAATGAGTAAGAAGTCTATTCTGTAGATCACGTTTTCTTCCCACTGTGCTTAGGTTCAATTCGGCCAACTTATTTCGCAAATCTGCGACTCGCAATGCCATAACCTCGTCAAGCTCCATATTACAATATTTTCTTTGTTCAATACCAATAATTAATGCTAAGGTTAGTTTTAGTAAATTTAATTAAGGTTAGAACCATCTACATATAGTCCCCAAAAAATTTACCCAAGTAAAGTCTTCGTTTAATTTCTGCCAGCAGGTTGTCTGTCCTCTTCTAACGTTTTGTCTCTTGCCGCGTCCAGCTTCTGCCTTTGCTAACGGGTTGCCTCTGCCTCTGCTGACGTTTTATCACACACTACGCTCAGCTTTGCCTCTGCCAACGGATTGCCTCTGCCAACGGTTCGCCTCTGCCAACGGGTTGCCTCTGCCTCTGCTGACGTTTTGCCTCAAGCTACGTCCAGCTATGCCTCTGCCAACGGGTTGCCTCTGCCTCTGCTGACGTTTCTTGATTCGCTCTGTCCAAATATTTCTAGACTGTTCTAGAAATATTCACTGATCGCCGTCCGTTACTAAACATGCTCGTGCGTGTAGTGTCTGCGTCATAACGTATTTGGGCACCAACGATTTTATGCAACAAATTTAGCACAGCCTATCTCGCTTGCTCTTACACAATGATGCCGACACAAAAAGTTTTTGCTTTGTCACTTCGAAAAACTTTATTTGTTGTCTCTTTCACTCACGCAGTGTTATATGTATGTATGTTAATTTCTTTAAACAATATTTCGGTCGAGCCCCCAAAAATGTAGCGTTGATTTAGCGATCGTTACTATATTTATTTATTTATTAATATTTGAATTGTTTGATGACAATCGAGTTCAATATATTGTTAGAATTTAAACATACTTATAGAAATAACACTGGACTAGTTATGGACCTTGACGTGCGACTCAGTTGACAGTCTCTTTGCGAATAATCCACGGCCTCTTTAACAAGCTCTCTCTCAACTTATATAATGATCCTATGCCCTGCTCTCTCTACTACTACTAGAATGTTCGGCCACTACGCGTTTGTCTCTTCTCTTCTATCACTTTGGATTGCTTTCTCTCAATGCCATTTCCCACATAGATATAAAAAAAAAAAAAAAAAAAAACACAACAACAAAATTGATTCAAATAAAATATGTAAAACTATAAACAAAAACACTACTATAAAAATAGTATAACTTTCCCCAACTTTGTGATTCCCAAGGAACCCTCCCAAGTCAAAGGGTGCAAACCAGCCTCTGGTTTTCATACTCAAAAAAAAAAAAAAGAAAAAAGAAACAACATAAGTTTAAACCAACACATAAGTTGTTGTACAAATTTTTTTCGTGTTCTTATTGCGCTAGACGGTTATATGTGCCCACAAGTTTGTGTGTATGTGTAACCGAAACCTGCTGTATTGGACAAAACTAAAAAAAAAAAAAAAAAAAAATACACAAAACACAAAAAAAAAAAAAATAAAGTAAAAAACTATATATCAATTTTGAAACAACAATAAAGATGTTGAATACACATAAAAGGTGTGTCATAGCTTAATCTGGTGAAATTCACGGCTGATGACTGTCCGCCCTTAGTTGGGACTACTGCAACGAGCTGTTTCTTAACCAATGTCTAACCACTTTCCTGAAGGGACTTCGTGGACCTTTAGGTTCAATAGTTCGAGGCAGAGACCCCACGGATATCGTTACAGCATATGAAATAGCAATTGCGGAAAAGAAATTTTATACTAGTCAAAGAGAAGCTAGGCGAATAAATCAGAGCTTTGAAAGAACAACGTATAATGGTCGAAATTCGGAATCGTTTGGGCTCCGAAACCAACAAAAAAGGGAGAGAAATTGATCTCAAGAGGGAAAAACAAATAATTACAGTAACAACAATCAAAGACCATTTAAACAAAAAAGTACGACAATGAGCAACAAAGTGACCGACAGAGACAGAAAAATTGGGGAAACTATAGTACCCAAACTAGAAATTCCAACTTCTCTAACCAGTCTGCAAAATCCAACACAAACAACAGTAATCAAATAAAAAAAGAGATGAGTTGCACAACATTAATGATGACCAAAATTTTCAGTATGTAGCCTCAACATCCAAGCAGGCTACATAACCAAGCACACACATGGCTCGATTTTACCATATGTTCAACTTCAATTCCCATTTGGTAAAAAATTAAACCTTTTGATCGACACAGGGTCTACTACTTCTTTTATTGACCCTCAATTTGTTCCAAGTGAACAACATATTAAACTAACCTAGCCAAGAATTATAAAAACAATTATAAATACACATGCACTATATTCAGCATGTTTACTAGACATGTTTAATGAATTTAACCAAAATGGTACACTAAAATTTTTATTATTTAAATTCCATTCATTTTTCGATGGCCTTATAGGAGTCGATTTACTAAAAACATTGAAATCAAAAGTAGACTTAGAAAATTTCGTGTTGATCACACAAAATGCTAAACTCCCAATACTCACAAAAAAAAATTTAGCAGGAGAAAAGCTAGAGGTTGAGCATTCAACCAGAAAACTAATCAAGATCCCTGTTAACCTTAAAGAAGGCACTTTTCTTTGTCAGGAAATACAACTAGATAATGACCTTTTTATTTCAAACGGATTATATTCAGCAGAAAAAAACTTCAGTTGGGTCGAAATAACAAATTACTTCGACTCACATAAAAGTATATGTTTTGACCAACCACTTCAAGTAAATTCATATTCCAAAGGTCAGCGTATAGAAGTAAACATCGCTTTCCAAAATGATAATAAAACAGATTTAAGCTCATTTGATTTTAACAAAATAATTAGAACTGCACATATCAACTCAGAAGAAATCCAATTATTAAAAGACATTTGTGTTGAATTTTCTGACATCTTTTATGATGACAGTAAGCAACTATCATTTACAAACGAAGTCAAACATAAGATTTTGACGAAAGATGATATCCCTATTTATACAAGACCCCATAGGAATAGGTTCCATGAAAGAATTGAGGTAAAGGAACAATTAAAAAAATTACTCGATAATAAAATAATAAGACATAGTCACTCTCCTTGGAGTGCACCAGTTTGGCTTGTGCCAAAAAAAGCCGATGCCTCAGAAAAAAGAAAGTGGCGTCTAGTTGTAGATTTTAGATAAAAGACAAGTACCCTATGCCAATAATAAACGATGTCTTGGATAGAATTGGGAAATCTAAATATTTTTCAATACTGGATTAAGCCAGTGGTTACCACCAGATAGAGATGCACAAGGACGACATACAGAAAACAGCATTTTCGGCGGAGGGAGGACATTTCGAGTTTATCAGAATGCCCTTTGGCCTGACTAATGCACCTGCAACTTTTCAAAGGGTAATAGATTCCTTATTTGGTGACTTATTTGGACCCTGTTGCCTTGCATATATGGATGACATCATTGTTTTCTCGCCATCCTTACAGGAACATATCCAACATTTAAAAAAAGTCTTCAAGAAAATTAGAAATGCAAATTTAAAATTACAACCGGATAAGTCTGAATTCCTGAAAAAGGAAATCGAATATCTGGGTCACATTGTTACCCCGAAGGGGTAAAGCCAAACCCGACAAAGATTGAGACAATAAAGAAATTCCCTTTGCCTACTACACAGAAACAAATTAAATCATTCTTAGGTGTCATGGGTTATTATAGAAAGTTTATTAAAGATTTTGCTAAAATAACAAAACCACTAACTAAACAACTGAAGGGAAAATCTAAGGTTACTGTTGACGAGGACTTTATAAAAACTTTCGAATATTGTAAAACCTTGTTATGTAATGACCCGATCCTAATATACCCTGAATTCGATAAACCGTTCATACTTACTACAGATGCAAGTAATGTCGCTTTAGGGCTGTTTTATCTCAAGGAAACTTGGGATCGGACAAGGCGGCGAACTACTCTACCCTCGAAAAAGAGATGCTTGCCATAATTTGGGCAATTAAGTATTTTAGACGGTATCTTTTTGGTCAAAAATTTAAAATTGTCACTGACCATAAGCCCCTGACATGGCTTATGAGTTTCAAGGAACCAAATTCCAAATTGGTGAGATGGAAGCTCAGACTGTTAGAGTACGATTACGAAGTTATATACAAAAAGGGGTCTCAAAACGTGATTGCTGACGCCTTGAGCAGAACAACATTTGATATCAACTTAAATGACCAAGAATCAGTCGAGGCGACATGTGAGGAAACCGTACATTCAGGCCTAGAGAACATTTCACATAGAGCAATTTCGGACAAATGTTTAAACGATTTTAATATCCAAATTATCCTTAACAAAGATCCAGTTTCTAACATCAAAATCGAAAGCCCGTTTAAAAACAAACTTCGCCGCATTATATCAGAACCCATTTTTAATAAAAAAGTCGTGAATAGAATTTTGAAAACTATTTTAAAACCCAATAAAACTTGTGCAATTTTTACCACTGACACAATATTTAAAATAGTACAAGAGGTTTTTTCACAGTTTTTTCAAACAGTACACTCTATAAACTTCTTAGATGCACAGAGTTTTTGGAAAAACGTACCACACAGGATGAACAAGAAAAAGAAATTAGAGACTATCACTATTATAATAATCACAGGGGAATTGATGAAACTCTAGCCCATTTAAAAAGAACAATATATTTTCCACATATGAAGCAAAAAATTACTATCGATTTGTACACCATTAACCATCAAAATGTTTTAACAATAATAGACAAGTTTTCAAAATTTGCTGCTGGGTACACTATACCATACCATATACCATAGCCTAAATATAGTAAAATCAATCAAACATTTTATGTGCACTCATGGCATACCTAAAAAGATTGTTTGTGACCAGGGTGCAGAGTTCGCAGGAAATCTTTTCATTGATTTTTGCACTCAATACAATATCACCATCTCACATCTTTTCAACAGTCTTCAATCATATCAGTCAGTCATATCTGATCAAAATAAAAAACGAACTTTAAAACTAAACGAAGAAAGGAAGGATCCACCAGAAGTGGAAACTGACGAGACAGTATTCAGAAAAGAAAATAGAAGAAATAAATTGACTCCTCGCTTTTCAAAACATATTGTCACTAAAGATAAGGGGGTCACATTTATTACAAAGAAAAAGCAAAAAATTCGCAAGTCAAAAATAAAAAGATTGACAAGAAAGCCTTAGCAAAAAACCAGGTATACATATATCTATATATATAAAATTCTCGAGTGTGTGGTGTTTGTTACCAAACTACTCCGAAACGGCTCGACCGATTCTCACGAAATTTTTTATGCAGATCGTGTAGGACTGAGAATCGGCCAACATCTATTTTTTATACCCAAATAATAAATAATTAAATAATAGAAAGCAGTCGAAAATTTAAAGTTAGGAAGATCGTTTGAATTTAGTACTTACTGAAATAGCAGTGCCTACATAAATTACCAGCATTGGCAATATTGTTCAAAATCGTATAACTATATTATGTAGCATATAAACCAGTGTTTGCATTTGCTGCTACATAGCAGCAATTTCAATAAAAATATTGCTCTGCTCCTGCTACTGCTCTGATTTCGAAGGGCTACGTTGCATAGCAGAGAGCACAAACGGAAAACGATTGCTCTTCTGCTCTGCTCCGTAGCATACATCGTCGGAGCACAGAGCAATAGCAAGAGCAAAAAATTTTCGATACGCTATTTGTAGTTGTAGCAATAGCACAAGCATTAAAAGCGAGATGAGAGCGGAGCAAGCAAAATAAATTTTTGTGCTACTGCTACGGAGCATTTCCTTTTCTGTTTATTTGTTTAACACACTAATACTTGCATACAAGCAAGAAACGTTTGCGGATGCGACAGAAAGAAGAATGCAAAAATCGGCTTCTGTCGCATGCGTTGTCCTCTCACAATTTTTCACTCAGCTTTCAGTGTTCTCATGTTATGAGCAAAATACATTTCTCATTTCTTCGACTAGCATTTCAGTATGAGCCTGATGTTGAATATTACGCTGGAGTTTTTTATCCAGGTGAATGGTTGCTGCCCTGGCTAAATTGAGATTTTATGACGTGTATCCCAACCTGAACAGCATAGTTTTCAATGATTTTTTTGACATGTGTTTGGAAAACTTAATTATTTCTGTTTTTTAAATTTTTACTCTCTGTATGTTTTTATGATCATTATAATAAAATACTTTTATATTTCTATCTATATTATTATTGTTTTGTATTATTATATTATGTTCATCAAAGCATAAATTAGTTCAGCTAAAAGGTAACACGAAATTCTTTGACTGTTAGGCGTTACGAAGTTCGCCGGGTTTGCTAGTATAATATAAAATACAAAAACACAAGCAAACAAAAAATGATTAAATACGATTTTTCATACATACATACCTAATTATTGTAAACCACAACATACTTATTACACAAAAGAATAAAAAAAAAGAAAGGAATTTAGGGAAATTCAAGGAGCATGAACAAATGAATAAACAATGTCAATCATCAATGAAACGTTAATAATAAAATAATTATAAGATTTTCAAACATTACCGATCATACTAATAACAAACATAATATTAAAGGTAATTTAAAAAAAAAAAAAAAAAAAAAACTATAATAATAAGATCTATAAGGAATTAAGCACTGAACACAACGAAAACCATGTTCTTCAATATTTAAATAGAATTGGCCTTAGCATTGATGTTATGTATAACCATTTAAATAATACTTTTTTTTTTTTTTGCTTAAAATTATCCCAAAATTTTTTCAACTAAAGAAGACAAAATCACAGAAATTTTAGCAAAACGAAATGTCACAATTTCATCGCAAGAACATTTATATAGATTACTTGAAATAGATACATTTGTAAACAAAACTAATGTAATATTTTACCTAAAAATTCCAATGTTCAGAATTAAAGACTATAAATTCATTCATTATACCATTGCCAATGACAAGACTATATATCTGAAAATACCTAAACATGTTATTTATAAAAGATATAGTATTAAGCCTCTTAAAGAGAAAATTATTTTTTTGCCCCAACGTGGGATACAAATTATCTACAAGGAATCATCAATGGACAGAACAACCGGAAGTTCTGGAACCAGAAAGGGAGTTCGTTTTGTTGGTGTTAAATAGACTTAAAACCTAGCATAGACAACCTCACCTGGAAGCAATCAAAGCGCAACTATATTTTCATCCTTTGAAGAGGATCAATTGTTCTCAAACCACCACCAGTCGCTACTAATTTCGTTTAGACCACCGCTATGGCCCTCACTTCAATCCAGTGGGGGAGGAGTTACCTACACGGTCACCACACCAACGAATTCACCTTCAACTACACAAACCATGGAACACATCAAAAAGGGCAACAAATAACACATATGTACATATATACGTACGTACATATTTACACACATACATATATCCATACATACATATATAGACACTTACATATATACATACATACATATATACATACATACATATATACATAATTAACTGAAGGAGAGAACGGCATTGTCGCCGATTAAAAATGATAATTGTGTGTTGAACGTCAAACAAGGCGGAGGTTTTAATTTTATAATAAAAATACTAAAAAGTAAATAAACACAGGGAAAAGTTACTCTTTTCCTCGAACACGACTTGGCCAAGATGTTAACTCGTGCGTTGGTGTATGATGCTATAGTCCCGCTAGGTGGGGGAATTCTTTGGCGAGAGAATTCTTTATGTCGATAGACTGTACAGGTACATCCAGGGTATCTACACTGTGAACCTCTTCCAAGTAGAATTGATTGCCATTCTGTGGATTGGCAACCGTAAGTGTTGATGTATTCATCATGCTGATACAAATTGGTGCATAACACTTATTATACGTTGGAAGTACACAGAAGGCGGTTTCAAAGTTCTACACCGAAATACATAAGAAACTTTTAATATATTCATCATGGTGATGCAAATTGGTGCATAACACTTATGATCATTGGAAATACACAGAAGGCGAGTGTGATGTATTCATCATGCTGATACAAATTGGTGCGTAACACTTAAATACTTCACATTTGAAGTATACATCATTCTGATTCGAATTGGCGCATTTGTTACGAAACTATAATAAATATATTTTGATACTAACTTTATAAATTGTGCATTTTCTTTTGATACAGATCTGAAGCCTTCAGATCAGTTCACCGAGCAAGTATTATCCGTTTGCTAATGATTAGCAAGAGCCTTTGACAGATTTTCTTGGGCATCGCAATCAATAAAATATTTCCCAATGCACACATTTTCGAATGTATAGACTCTTGCATCGAACTGAATGGAGTAACTACCACAGAAAATTAATCATTGATTCTCTTGGTCAGCTGTTGTTGTGGCTACAATTTGCTCTGGCCAAATTTATGCAATGCAGCAAGTTTGCCCATAATTGAGACCAAGGGAAACTGCAGGATATTAATTTAGAGTTTGCACTAACATTTTGATTACTTCACATGTCTGGAGGATGCACTTCAACGATAAGTGGCAGAAAGCAGTGTGTTATTAACACATACGCACATACGCATAGCCATAGAAATATTGTATATATTGACACATACACAAATGTAGGTATATATTTTGAGATGGCTTAAAAAGCCAAAATCTTAATACTAATTAAAATTATACAAAGGCAAATTACTTGGGGCCAATTAGGATGAACAGGACATGGACATGTGTCACATTTTAAGCGATATTTTATAGCCAAAAAGAAGAGAAAGAGAAAGAAGAGAAATGAAAAGATCATTATCCAAGTAAAGGATAAAGAAACAAAAGATGCCTAACTTGGCTTATGATTTGATACAACTAAACACAACATTTGACGCTTTCATTAGAAAATTTAAATATTTTAGATGATTGTATGTATTATTCACATATTCTTTAAGGAAATAATGAAGGATGTATAAAGAACTAACCATTATTTTACATTTTTTCAACTTACATGAGTTTACTTATATTTATTTGAACTAAATATCTAAGAACTATATTTTAGATGGCATTTCCCAACTTATTCTAATTAAGTAAATTAAGCGCCGACTTTTATAACTTTGTTTTAACTAGGTGTAAAACAATATTAAAGGCGCGTGAGATGTGGATTGAATCGCCTTAAACATATTGAATACCTCTGAACAATTGACTTTGTAGGGATTATAAAGTAAGCTAATCTTTAAAATAAATTTATTCATTAATTGTTTAATTAGTTGTACTTTTTCCAAATATTTCTAACTGAAACATTCTAATAAACTCGAAATGTCCTCCTCCGCCGAAAATGCTGTTTTCTGGATGTCGTCCTTGTGCATCTCTATCGGTGGTAACCACTGGCTAAATCCAGTATTGAAAAATATTTCGATTTCCCAATTCCATCCAAGACATCGTTTATTATTGGCGTAGGGTACTTGTCTTTTATCTAAAATACCCGGCGATTTCCGAACTTGTCTGGAAACTACTGTAGAATAGAGGCCAGTTCTGAGGATTGCCATCAAATGTTGGAAGCTCTTTCGGTATCGCTTGACGGGCTGCAAGTTGTGCCGCGCTTGGTATTGCTGTGTTTAGGTCTACGTCCATTCGCACTTTACTCTCTAGATAGTACGATGCCCTATTTGGATTATCCGTAAAATTCCAGGGCGCCCTCGGCGTAGCACTTAGGTGCGGTTGTTCGCGTGTCGTAGCACGCGTGTTCTTTGAGGTTAGGAACGGCAGCTGCGGTGCCTCGTGATCGTAATGACACGTGTCACGTACAGCTGTGTGTGACCATCGCTTTTTGTTTTTGATCCGGTTCTGGTAGCGGCCCGTTGGTTTTGCTGGTAACGAAGTAGCCGGTCATTGTCTTCCTGCATGCATTTCTTGCAAAGATATATTCCACTTGATAATTCTTTTGTTGCCATGGTCTACCAATGTGTTTATACTTTTAAGCGATGTTGATTAGTTACGTGACCTACATATGTAGGTCGTAAACGGTTGACCGTTGAGGTTATGTATCACAATTTAGTGATTGGTTATGCAATCATCGAGGGTAACCGTCGAGTTGAGTTAATTAATTAACTTTTACGGTTCCTTTAGTGGTTTACCACTGTTAGATTAATGTAGAATTAATCTGTAGAATTAATTTATAGAATTAATTCATGCCCTTTATGGCGTAATTTATAGAATTAATTTATAGAATTAATTCCTGGCATAATTCATAGAATTGTTGAGTTTGGCGCTAAGGTTCGATGTTTTAGCGGGCCCACATGAAAACACTTCACTTCTCACGTGATACTTCATTTATTTCTTCCACTTGTATTTCTTATGCCGCTATAAATTAATCGCCCTTACTCGCGGTTGTAACCAAACTGTTCTGTCCGCCGCTTAGTAACAAGTATAGAAGCTAACATGTAAGCTTAAAGCGCAAGATGCAACGGTTAATTTCCCAGCACGTAGGCTGGCGCTTAAGTATAAGTATGAAAATGAAAGTGGATGAGTGATATGGTGGCTGCGTCGGGTCTGCTGGGCAGTTATCGGATTTCGGCGGCAACAACAAGTCTGCATTTATATTTATGTCAACGTAAACTATGTAAATTTTTAAAATCCAAGCAGCCGGGTTTTAGTCACCTGTCATTCGAAAAGTTGATATACCTGAGACGAAGCCAGAGAAAGTCAGTTAAGTTTGAGTTCTCACTAGAGCACACAGCTCGAAAATCAAAATTCAACACAGTTTTTTTTTCGGCAAATAAACACTTTATTTATCTTAGATTTAAGCGTAAAGATATATATTTTTTTTTTTTACTTTTATAAAAAATAAAAAAAACTCAAAAAAATCTGAAAAAAGGTGAAAAATTTTTTAAAAAATCAATATTTGCTAATAAACTGACAAAAGTATTCAGGTATTTAATTTAATCTGCTTTGGGGTGCATATTTTGGAAAACCATAGAGCCGAATTGTAGGAGCCGGTTTTAAACACTAATACTGACCACTGTACCAGGTACGCCTGTACTGATCTGTCTGTCTCTTGTTTTACCTACACACGTGAACACTTACCCAGTGTGAGTCAAGGTTTTTGTATTTTAACTAAACATATTTGAATATAATTACCAACTTGCAGCTTGCAGGACGAATAATAATGGACGTTGATTATAATATTTCTAAATACTGAACCATCGACGATCATCACATCCTGAACACGAATCTACACAGGGTAAGCTACGAAGATTAGAATTTTTATAAATGAATTTTATAATTTTTTTTCTCACCTAATAGACTCATCCACAAACACGTTAAAGATACACAGAAAGCGAGTAGTAGGTTCGATACACAAATATATACGATACATTTGATGTATTCATCATGCTGATACAAGTTGGTGCATAACACTTATACACGTTGGAAATACACAGAAGGCGAGTGTGATGTATTCATCATGCTAATACAAATTGGTGCATAACACTTATACACGTTGGAAATACAGAGAAGGCGAGTGTGATGTATTCATCATGCTGATACAAATTGGTGCATAACACTTATACACGTTGAAAATACACATGCCAAGTGTGTAATGCTATACCGAAACTAATGAAATATACTGATGCAAAGTGGTGCAAAACAAATCGGAAACCGAAATACATAAGACATTTGATGTATTCATCATGCTGATACAAATTGGTGCATAACACTTATTATACGTTGGAAATACACAGAAGGCGAGTAACACTTATGTAACACGTGTAACACATAAACACGTTGGAAGTACACGGAAGGCGGTTTCAAAGTTCTACACCGAAATACATAAGAAACTTTTAATATATTCATCATGGTGATGCAAATTGGTGCATAACACTTATGATCATTGGAAATACACAGAAGGCGAGTGTGATGTATCATGCTGATACAAATTGGTGCGTAACACTTAAATACTTCACATTTGAAGTATACATCATTCTGATTCGAATTGGCGCATTTGTTACGAAACTATAATAAATATATTTTGATACTAACTTTATAAATTGTGCATTTTCTTTTGATACAGATCTGATGACTTCAGATCAGTTCACCGAGCAAGTATTATCCGTTTGCTAATGATTAGCAAGAGCTTTTGACAGATTTTCTTGGGCATCGCAATCAAAATATTTCCCTATGCACACATTTTCGAATGTATAGACTCTTGCATCGAACTGAATGGAGTAACTACCACAGAAAATTAATCATTGATTCTCTTGGTCAGCTGTTGTTGTGGCTACAATTTGCTCTGGCCAAATTTATGCAATGCAGCAAGTTTGCCCATAATTGAGACCAAGGGAAACTGCAGGATATTAATTTAGAGTTTGCACTAACATTTTGATTACTTCACATGTCTGGAGGATGCACTTCAACGATAAGTGGAAGGAAGCAGTGTGTTATTTACACATACGCACATACACAAATGTAGGTATATATTTTGAGATGGCTTAAAAAGCCAAAATCTTAATACTAATTAAAATTATACAAAGGCAAATTACTTGGGGCCAATTAGGATGAACAAGACATGGACATGTGTCACATTTTAAGCGATATTTTATAGCCAAAAGAGGGGGAAGTTGAAAGTCTGAAAATTTAATTCGTAACATAACCCAACAACTCATATGTATGTATATACATACACATGTTTGTATATCTGTCATAAGCTGCTACTTAAGTGCTTGTCTTAATCCTTTTTACTGGTTCTGAGACCTGCATAGAAAACGTCTCTGGCCCTGTAATTACAATGTAATTGCAACTGCATCTAAGAAAATTTAATGCTTAGTACATTCGAGAATTTAATATGTAAAATGAAAAGATCATTATCCACGTAAAGGATAAAGAAACAAAAGATGCCCTACTTGGCTTATGATTTGATACAACTAAACACAACATTTGACGCTTTCATTAGAAAATTTAATCACTTTAGATAATTGGATGTATTAGTCACATATTCTCTGATGAAATAATGAAGGATGTACAAAGGAACTAACCATAATTTTACAATTTTTTCAACTTACATGAGTTTACTTATATTTATTTGAACCAAATATCTAAGAACTATATTTTAGATGGCATTTCCCAACTTATTCTAATTAAGTAAATTAAGCGCCGACTTTTATAACTTTGTTTTAACTAGGTGTAAAACAATATTAAAGGCGCTTGAGATGTGGATTGAATCGCCTTAAACATATTGAATACCTCTGAACAATTGACTTTGTAGGGATTATAAAGTAAGCCAATCTATTAAAATAAATTTATTCATTAATTGTTTAATTAGTTGTACTTTTTCCAAATATTTCTAACCCTACTAAAGATAATGAAAATAACATAACCAGGAACAGAATATTTACCAATGTAATTGTACTTTATAGCAGTTCTTTATACAAAATAAACAAAATAATATAAACTCTAGTTCCAGTAACTTTACTTAAATAAAAATGTTGTGTTTAAGGATCAATCCAAACATAATTCAAGTGTTATTACCTTACATCATATGGTTTTTTGGTATTTAAGATTTTATAATGAAATTTAGGAAACATTTAAATACAATTTTTTGAAAATTATCATTTAATTTAAGCAATTTATATAAAAGATTAAAAATATTTATATATACACACGACCAACAACCAAAAATTAGACACACATTAAACTTATTCGAGCAAATAATACTTCGTTTTTTGACATTCATAAAATCTAAACTTTTAAATTAGATATGCAAAATATAAATATTTCAGAATTGAGTTTTTTGAATACAATTATCCTAAGACGGAAAAATCAGTTCACTAAATAACATAGATACATAAAATAAAGTTACCAAAGAGCATTTGATTTGGCACTTTAAGAATTTCACAACTCTATCTCTTCATTCCCTTTTAACCATTCATATATAACTGTCTTTATGGCAATTGCATTGGTGATTAGGCTTATTACAATGCCTAAGGATATTTAGTCCTTTAGACTATTTAAGTATTTTTACCCAACGGGCTAAAAGCATAAATATAAATTGCAATTTACTTGAGGCTTTTCAGCAATGAACAATTTGAAATTTCCCAGATTATTTTGCTTGTGTGGCTTTTGTTTTAATGGAATTGTGTGTTTTGTCTGATTGTGAGTTAAATATGTGAAAATTGTGTGCTTATTTGTGGATAATTGAATGCATAAATTTCAATAGAAAATATTTTGGAAATTGCTTGAGTATAATATGAATTTAATTGGCCAAAGAAATTGACAATATTTGAACCAAAAAATATGGTTTAGTATGGTTTGTTCATGTGAATTGTTCAACAGTTTTCTACCCACCCATTTTAGATTAAAATTCTCTAAACCATTTTTCAGTTTTTCGCAAAGCAACAAATTAAAAAATTGTGCAACAATTGTAGAAAAAGACGATAAGGGAGAGGCGGAGAATGAGCAAGACCGTCATGTCTCATGTCAGTAATAATATTTCTTTTTAATTTAGTAATATATTTTTAATGCAATAATTTTAAATATCTCCAGATATTTTATATGGTTTTTGATGAGTTTGAGATTCTGACAACCAATTCTTAAGCTTGGCTTGTTTTGTTGGCAAGACCATGGCGAGAGACGAGAAAAAAATGCTTAAGAAAACAACTGAAAAACAAAAATAATTCCTTCAATTTCATAATTAAATATATCAAATAATTGGACTTACATAAAGTAACTAAGTACTGCAACCAGAACATGATGACCGCTGTGAAGAAAGAGAGCTTGCCAATTGTTCTATTATATGTGATTGAGTGCTTTATTTTGTTGATAGATGCTTTGAAATCAATTTACAACACAGTCAACACTTTGAAAGTCATAAAACTGCATTGATGATTGAAAATTAGTTACGAGAGGTTGGAAGATACACTTGTTTAACTACTTTTCAGAGGGTATGGGCTGAAATTACTTTTGCCGCCAAAAAATTGTATAGGCATATAACTGAGAGATCTGTAGAACAAAAATTTAGTTCAATGTTTCCAATACTTACTAAGTTATTAAAAAAAGATCTCATATTGATATCTGATTAGATACTGATAATCCTTTGATAAGTGAAGAGAACTAACTAACTTAAGTAAAGTTCAGACACAAAAAAGTTAATATGAAGAAATCCAATTACAATTGTTTATTTTTACAAAGTTTTGGAACATAACCAATCCAAAGGCACATTTAGATAAATTTAATTTTAGATGGGATATATTTTAATTGCACTTTGTTAGATGATTAGCTTTGGCTGATGACTCAATGGGGACTCGAATGTATTGCTCCATGAATTGACTTTGCTAATTGTTGAGACTCTCTATTTGAGTCCTTTTCCAATGTCTTGAACACATGATGACCTAGCTGGGTGATTTTATCTAATAAGTGTTGACCATCATGTGCCGATAGTTTTATTGGCTTATCTTCAATGCTTCTCTGGTTAAGTCCCGCTGGTAAAAGACTCAATAGATCGTTGGGATTAGATATACCCGTATGGTTAACCTGAACATGCAATCTCGTGTGGGTCGACTTGATACTATCACACCGAATAAATTTGATCCAGGTTTGCTAGCAACGTTCGATATACTTATTCCTTGACGTAATAGAGCGGAAACTAGGTCTCCAGGTGTGAATAGTTTTTGAATATCCACGTTGACATTCACCTTTATTCTTCCTGTTACGTCCATTCTCAATTTTGAAGTTAGTTCTCGGAATAACTTATTGGACAAATCGAAACCACCGCCATATAAGTTTTTAATTTCGGCTGGAAGATGGGTATAAACTTGTTTTGAACCAGACATTACATAGAGATATGGTAGTACCAGCGATGTGCCTTTGGGCAAAAATACTATCTTTTTTCCATTCTGGACATAAGTCTGCGACTGAGCCCTATTAATTGATGTCAAATAATTATTGATCCAAAGAAGAATATTGAATTGGTTAAGAGAGGTTTGTTGTGATGTTTCGGGCTCTCGATTAATAATAATTATTTTTGTGTAGTCATTTTGATTAGATTTTTGAGGAAATTGGAATTTTAAATCAAGTTTCAATAGATTGTCGACTGATTTGTTGATTTCTACCACTCTCAATAAAACATTTTGAATAAGCTTAATAATTACTTCAATTGAATTAATGTTTGGACTCTGTGTAATTAGATATTTGAGCAGCAATGAACTGATAATGGGATGTATTTGTGGCAAATCACCACTTAGAGGGGGTGGTTCAGAGGATACGATCTCGTTAGGCAACACTATAAAGTTTTTGTATATATATGATGACCCACCGTGTCCAGGGAAGATAATTTGTAAATCAATTTTCAACCAACTCTTAAGTAATTGATTAAATCGTGAAATAATTGAAATTACTTATTTTATGATTAAAACTGGATCTTGTCTTGGTTTTAAACTTCCAGAAATTTGTAAATAGTGTCTTATAACTCTAAAAATTATTATAGACAAATGTTGTGGTGGTCTTGGAGGAACCTGGATTTGAGTACCTCCATTTGGTGATTTTTCAGATTCAAAAATAATAATTTGTGTCACCTTGGGCTGTTTGAATTCAATAGATTTAAAATTGACATTAATTGTGAAGACACCTTTGAGGATTTCGTTTAACTTTGTCACTTTGGTAATTATATCTTGAATATTTGCAAAGAGTAATGGAAATTTATCTTTGCCTGCAATGTTAGGTTTGGCGCCAATGGGGATAACAACGTACTCTGTTGTGGTATTGTAATTCCGTTCACCAATTCTATTCATTTTGATGCTTATATTAATTTTTATCCAATCCTCAATGAGTAGGTTCAAATATGTGACCTTTGATATGATACTTTGAACTCCTGCAATAAATTTGTTTGTTATATCAACATTTCCAATCTGAGATAAAATAAACTCTTGAATGGAAACTATAAGCAATGGCGAAATTTGTACCAAAGGATCATAGTCTTCAGGTTTCGATGGCAATCCTATGACCTCCAAATTATTAAATTTTGGAAGATCTGGCTGATTTATAACGAGAACTACTGTCGATTCACTGGGTGGTGTCTTTTTGGCATTATCTCCAAATACAAAATTGATTTCCAATTTAAGTAGATGCCTTAAACTGCGATTGAATCGCTCCAAAATCGAAACTACTTGTTTTAATGCCAGAATTATTCGCTCAATTGAAGCATTACCCGCCGCCTGGGTACTTAAATAGTTTTGGATCAAAGTAGTAATAATCAGGATTGAAAATGCTATGCTACGTCGGAGTTTTTTTTTTTGCTCCGCTACTGCTCTGATTTCGAACGGCTACGTAGCATAGCAGAGAGCACAACGGAAACGATTGCTCTTCTGCTCTGCTCCGTAGCATACATTGTCGGAGCACAGAGCAATAGCAAGAGCAAAAAATTTTCGATACGCTATTTGTAGTTGTAGCAATAGCACAAGCATTAAAAGCGAGATGAGAGCGGAGCAAACAAAATAAATTTTTGTGCTACTGCTACGGAGCATTTCCTTTTCTGTTGCTCTCGTAGCAACTTCGTAGTCGCTCTCATAGTAGATCTGTACTAGAGGTGGGCATGGGCCGAAATGTTACATCCAACCCAACTCAGCCCATGGGCTTAAAATTTCATCCGCACCCGAAAGCTAAAAAAAATTTGGACATTCAGAGGAAACTGTAATTCCACAAACTAGGAGCACAACAGTGGCATCACTCCAGAGTTGATCCTTGGACTTTCACCTTGCGAAACACATTGATGCTTATCGCCAAGCAACTGTGAATGTAAGCGCCAAATCCAAGAACCATAAGCATTGGCTGACTCATGTTACCCAGCGATCGTGGCCACTGCTAATATTGCAGGTGCATCCGCTATACCCTCTTGTCCATGTTAACTTGCATGTTGGATTTATCCCTGTTGTGCTCCTAGTTTGTGGAATTACAGTTTCCTCTGAATGTCCAAATTTTTTTTAGCTTTCGGGTGCGGATGAAATTTTAAGCCCATGGGCTGAGTTGGGTTGGATGTAACATTTCGGCCCATGCCCACCTCTAGTACAGATCTACTATGAGAGCGACTACGAAGTTGCTACGAGAGCGACTACGAAATTGCTACGAGAGCAACAGAAAAGGAAATGCTCCGTAGCAGTAGCACAAAAATTTATTTTGTTTGCTCCGCTCTCATCTCGCTTTTAATGCTTGTGCTATTGCTACAACTACAAATAGCGTATCGAAAATTTTTTGCTCTTGCTATTGCTCTGTGCTCCGACAATGTATGCTACGGAGCAGAGCAGAAGAGCAATCGTTTTCCGTTTGTGCTCTCTGCTATGCTACGTAGCCGTTCGAAATCACAGCAGTAGCGGGAGCAGAGCAATATTTTTATTGAAATTGCTGCTATGTAGCAGCAAATGCAAACACTGGTAATAATGACATAAGATTCCGGCGGTCGAGGTATTGGACTTAAATCAGGCAGATCGGGTACTCCATTGTCTGGATATTTTTGAACGTCTTCAATACTGATTGTTATGTTTGACTTAACACGATCGTAATTCAAAGTAAGATTTTTGTTAAGTATAACCCGCATTTCAATTTTGAATAAACCATTAAGGAAGTTATTTAGCTCGACAATTTTTGCAATCAGATATTTTACGATATCGCTTGTAATATTTCCAGGCTGTTCCGAGAAATATTTGTCCATTATAATAATAAAAATGTCATAGGGTTTGTTTTCTGGTAATGGTATGGGTGCTACCGTTTCGGTCGTTGTTTCTATGGTTGGTATTGTTTCAAAGGTTACCGTTTGTGGGGGTATCTCAAATGAAGGCAAATGTTGCTCTTCTTTGTTTTTCGGATTAAGAATTCTAAAAATTAATTCGTAGCCATACCTAGGGGCGTTTCCTTCAATCTGCTCGGATCCTATTTGTGGCCGAATACCATGAACTAATTGATTATACGTTTGCGCAAGCTTGACAAGGAATCCTTGTAGAAATTGGTTCAACTGAAGACTTCCATCAATTTTAATACGAGAGCAATTGCATGAAGGATCTATAACATCGTTTTTGCCAAATAAACCAAAAATTGATCCGTTGGCCAGATTGGCGTGCATAAAAATGCCCAAGCCTGTTTGAAAATTCATTTTTAATGTAAGGATATGGTATAAATTTGATAATTTTGTGGTTTTTTTTTTTCTACTTTAGAGGCCCAGGAGTAAATGATGTCTCATCTCTGTGATTTTTGAAATCAGAGTCAGCTTGTTGTGAATATATGATTCGATTTATATTGCAAAGAGCCATGAATAATTTATTAGTTGAAACAAATGCTTCTTATCCGCATGTTATACCTGTGAAAATTATCTAGAAAAATTTACATTAAGTGTATCAAATTTACTGATAGCCTGCAATATTTGCTTATTCCTTCCTGCCCTTCTTTTCCCCTCTTGTGAAAATAATACTCTGAAATTATATAATACTGTATTTAAATTAACATTATCCATTGCCAATTTGCAGATATCATAAGGAATTACAAATCGGCACACCTTTATCCCAGATATGAAACCGATTCAAAATACAGTTCAGGTTTATCGAATCGGTTTTAATTTCTTCGGAATGTGTCAAAACTTAACGCCTCAGTTTGGGTTTCTTGAGTTTTGAATGATAATACTTACTACAATCCTGTTTGTTTTAATGAACGGCATTGCATATCTTAAACCCAAATCTTAGAAGTTTTTGTAAATTATAAAAAAGATTACCAAGTACGGGATGGTGCTTAAATTATTTAAAAAACAATTTGCCACATATGAAAATACTGATTTTTTTTAGTGCATAATTAAATAATCATCCTTAGAAGTATATACAAAAACGTATTCATTATCTATTAATGCCTATCTTAAACTATATTCCCTTAAGTCAGTTGGTCATGCAAATCATATGTATATGCCTATATTCATTCAAGTATATAGATATGTTTAGTATGTAGTGGTAAGGCAACTGTCTTTAAAAATGTTTCTTGAAACAAAGAAGAAATTTAAATACAGTCTTTTTGGTTTTAAGTTAGAAATTTGATATAATTATGTTTTTGATTTCATCATTTATTAAGTTAAGGCTTCATTTTTGTTATCGGGAGTTGCAATTATTTTGCTTTCCCCTTGAGTTTCAGTTAGAATGTATATTTTTAGATCAACAAAATTCTATGAGGCGCCTTTATGATCAAAATGAATGACTATTTAGATATATGAAAACTTTCCACACAGCTTCATATAATGGTATTAAGTTTCCTTTGTCATAATGCTTCCGCAGCGGGTTATTTATTCCCCCTGAATTCGAATCGGTTGAGCATTCTTTATATCTTTCGAAATGTAATTTAGACATTTTGATGACATTAATAACCGAATTTGATTTGTGTACGTTTGAATGCATTTGGAATAAGAATTTGGTTGTTGGCTAGTTAACGTGAAAGTGAATGTGAGTAATATTTATTCTAGACAGCGGGAGTCATGTGGATTTTAGTGGCTAACAGTTATTTGGGTGACATATATTTACATATACATATCTATATCAAGTAAATGATTCTCTCATTTATGGTGTAATCAAATTACAAGTATAATTTCACAATTTAAAGGCAAAGCAGATAAATTGCATTTTAATTTCATCTTATTTGCCACTTAAAATGAAATCAAATGAAAAGTGAGCACAATATTTAGTGTTTTGCAATCTCGTTTAATCACTGTGAGAGCAAGAAAAGAAAACCCCAAATGATCAGCAAGTATATGTCTTTCAATTTTGTTTGATGTTTGAAACCAAATAAATGAGCAACTTCATAGACACATGACCAAATTTCTACTTTTCAAAGAAATTATTTTTGTAATGCTTTCAGAATGCATGATTACTTAATACAAGAGTAGTCAATTCCAATCCATAAACTGATGTGCATCTCGATTGAATATGTAGCCTCTAACTTATTAGTCATCCACCGATTATTAAAGTTTAATACATATGTATATTTGTCGCCATAATAAGGCACATGTTAACAGAACATTTAACGGAACATTCTAGCTAAAGAAATGCAAATTATATAAATGGATTTCATACTATTTCTAATTTTTCTTTAATTTGTTATGGTTTGCCTTTTAAAGGTTTTTAAAATTCCCCTTCCAATAGGTTTGTTACATGACATTCCAAAGCAAACACTTATATGTGGCATGTCTTCTAAACATAATTGAAAACATAAAGTTAATGTAAACCACATTTGTTGAAAGTGCAAAAAAATATATATAATATATTTTCGCCAGATTTGAGGTCATAACTTTTAAAGAGCTGATTAAATACGTTCTTGGCCCAAAGTCCCCACTGAAAGCCGGCAAAACGAGGCAGACACATTATAATTAACTGGCGAAAACGAAAACGTTTTGCATAATAAATCATTGGGTTTTCATATATCATTTTAATTATCACAAAAAGAAAAAAATATATATGTTCACAAATAAAAGAACCGCAGACACAGACACAGCAAACAAACGAATAGAAAAAGGTTTAAATTCAAGACAAAGAGAGACGCATTTAAAGTCAAGGAGGCGGATTAATTTGAACTCTACCGAACTTTGTATACACTTGCGAATTGGCACACTGAAAGATCACTTCTATGGCAACAAATTAGGATCTATATCTTTTTAAAACGGCTTAAAATGAATTTGATGATCACAGTCAGGGTTGAACTTTGAAAAATTGTTTTATGAGGGCACAACATGGGAATATTTTAAGGCTCTTTGCCTGTTGTTAAGCTCTAAGGAAACCAACAATATGGAAGACAGTTTCCTTATTCTCGAACTAAATCTGCTGCGCGTTATATGCAAGTTGAGTATGCTTTAAAATTACTTAATTACTCTATTAAGAATCAACATTTACGACAAACATTTAAAAGATTGTTTATTTAAGCAAAAGACTCAGGTTTCTTTGGGTTTCCTGTCGTTGGGAAACTAATTTCAGATACTTTCTCGAAGTTTTACGATGAATTCCCAAGGAAATACAAACTTCACAAATCAAATAAAGCTCCAAATCTCTAATATGTTATAAGCATTTACGCTTTTTTGCCTTATATGGACAACTACGATATTGATTAAGAAATGACAATAGAAAATCTTTTATTTATATAAAAGTTTATATATATATTCTTATATCGCTAAAGTTGTTTTTATAAAAATCATTGTGCAAATATATTCGAACATAATATATTTTATTTTTCTGTAAATAAAAAAATTTATTTGATTTAAGGGATTATATGTATGCTGAATACAAAAATGTATTGGTCGAAAATGAGACGAAAAAATCAAGCTGAAACAAATTTTTGTGGTGTGGGTGTTTTCTTTTTTAATGTTACGGACTAAATTTTGAACAAATCAACAAAAACAAAAAAATATAAAACTGAACAATGTTGAAAAATATGTAACAAAAAACAGAAAGTTCGATGAACAGGAACATATGTATCTGGGTGTAGATGTACATCAGGATGTTGTATGTGCCCTCGGAGTTTTTCATTGTGGTGGATTGTGTTATCTTCTTGAACCCTACATAGATTTGCCTGGAAATTCTTCATTGTGGTGGATTGTGGAATCTTCTTGAACCCTACATAGATTTGCCTGGAAATTCTTCATTGTGGTGGATTGTGTTATCTTCTTGAACCCTACATAGATTTGCCTGGAAATTCTTCATTGTGGTGGATTGTGTTATCTTCTTGAACCCTACATAGATTTGCCTGGAAATTCTTCATTGTGGTGGATTGTGTTATCTTCTTGAACCCTACATAGATTTGCCTGGAAATTCTTCATTGTGGTGGATTGTGGAATCTTCTTGAACCCTACATAGATTTGCCTGGAAATTCTTCATTGTGGTGGATTGTGTTATCTTCTTGAACCCTACATAGATTTGCCTGGAAATTCTTCATTGTGGTGGATTGTGGAATCTTCTTGAACCCTACATAGATTTGCCTGGAAATTCTTCATTGTGGTGGATTGTGGAATCTTCTTGAACCCTACATAGATTTGCCTGGAAATTCTTCATTGTGGTGGATTGTGGAATCTTCTTGAACCCTACATAGATTTGCCTGGAAATTCTTCATTGTGGTGGATTGTGGAATCTTCTTGAACCCTACATAGATTTGCCTGGAAATTCTTCATTGTGGTGGATTGTGTTATCTTCTTGAACCCTACATAGATTTGCCTGGAAATTCTTCATTGTGGTGGATTGTGTTATCTTCTTGAACCCTACATAGATTTGCCTGGAAATTCTTCATTGTGGTGGATTGTGGAATCTTCTTGAACCCTACATAGATTTGCCTGGAAATTCTTCATTGTGGTGGATTGTGTTATCTTCTTGAACCCTACATAGATTTGCCTGGAAATTTTTAAGGGGGTTCAATTGTTGGGATCTCAGAGGATTTGGATTAAGGTTTATACCTTTAATGAGTGATCCTGTTTCCTAAATGATTGCCCTTTCAGTTATTATTATGTCCTCCTCGTTATAAACACACATAGTCATAACATGGCCATTTGTGGATAACACGGTTTGTGTTGAGATAGTGCGCTTGTTGCACATTAAAATCATATCTTCGAACTTGCTAAAGTGTTTAACTGATACTTTTCCTGTTCTATTGTAGTTTGCGTGTCCTGTATCTGTAGTATTTTGCAAATCGTCTACAATCCTTTCTTCCTGGCAAATAGGATCAATACAGTATATTTTCTTTATTTCATTAGTTTTGTCTTACCCAATTCGGGATCGGAGAACGCAAAAATTTATATAGCACATATAGAAAAAGTAATACAACTGCAGCAATACTAATCACTCGCAACTTGAGCTCATGTTCACAACGTGGCAACGAACATACGGCCGAATCCTCCTTAAGAGGCTCAGAGAGTTCTGCTACCGGTTTGTCCGAAAAAATTGATAAAAAATTATTCATTTTTGTTTTTTTTTTTTATT
Organism: Drosophila willistoni; assembly: GCF_018902025.1. Lineage (NCBI taxonomy): Eukaryota > Metazoa > Arthropoda > Insecta > Diptera > Drosophilidae > Drosophila > Drosophila willistoni. Next base: position 49,300 of record NW_025814603.1, on the reverse strand, counting down.
TTCACTAAATTATTTTCTTTTTTTTTAGCTCTCACACAGACGTTGTTTCTCAGTTGAGATACAGAATATTATGATTTCGTTTCTAGGCATTCGCCTGACTATGGCAAGACCCGCCAACTTGGATTGCTCTAAATACTAAAAATTTGTATTTGTCAGAGCCTACTCGAATCTTTTTTATCCAAATACAAAATCGATTGACTTAAAAAGCAATCCTTCATCATTTTTAACGTTTAGAAATTAAATTAAATTTTTTTCTTCGAAATTGTATCCAATTCCTAATGCAAATTTCAAGCAAATTCGCTTTAAAGGCATTGTGTCTGAACATAAAGAAATTCGCCATGCTCAGAGTCAGACAAATCGGCTACAGAAGGGAACAAAGAAAGAACACAAATGTTGAAGGCCATCAGCGATGATGATGATGAAGATGAAGATGATGATGCAGTTGTGCTTTAAGCCACATTGACGCCTTTCCGCTTGGCCAGCCTAACGGGCTCCACCTGACGACAGCGGATATGGCCAAGACGTCGTCAGTCCCAGTTGTCGCTATCCCTACCCTTACCCTAAGCGTTCTGGTCTGGTCTAAGCTTAGGCCACCTGTTAAAGGGACTTCAAGCTGTTGCAGCTCAGCTGCTTCAAGTTTTTTTTCTCTTGTTTTTTTTTTGGCTTAATAAGGTTTGTGTTTACTTTTTTGAGGACCCGCTCGTGCCGCAATCGGAAGTTCATGTTTATGATATGGGATACTTTTGGCCAAAAGCAGAATATGGCTATCAGCTGCCACTTGCAAGTTGGTTCATTTGTGTTTGGGATGTTATTTATTGTGGCCAAGATAAGAGTTTAACTAGTGTATAAGTCATTGAAGATTTTCCACCAGAGATATCCTGAAACCATTTAGTACAATCAGATAACCATTTAGCACTAAAGAATACTTATGGTAAGGAGAAAAATTCATATATTTAGCATTTAGTTTTTCCCATTTCGTTGGGCACTTAAGAACTTCTTCTATTTGGATGAGTTTCATTTGGATTTCCATCCATGCAATTGCTTTACGCTTACAAAAGAGCAATTCGGATGATCAATTTAATCTAAATCACTCCCCAATTTATTTAAGACTATTCATTCTTGTAGATAGATCTTAAGTGCCTCTAACAAGCTACCACTTAAGTCTATTTGAACACATGGCTAGGCTCCACCTTTTTTTGTTTGCAAGAGAACAAAACAGAGCCGCTCTAATGTAGATACAATTGTATCTTATAGAACTTTGATTGATGGCTAGGCAATAATATTGCAAGTCTTTAATGATTTACAGCTACCTACTATATTTATAGGTACCTACTACAGACCGAGACTGCAAAAAGAAAAAACAAAAACAGAAGAGAAAAATAAAACAGATGAAAATATATCGCAAAAGTGGAAGTTCACTTCCCTCCTCTGTGCACCTCATCCGCTTGACGAACAGATGCAACAAGTGCAACCACATTTTGTTTACAATTGGAGCACGTCTGTTTCGGCTGCTGCAAGTTTCAGCTCCATCTTCAGCTTCAGCTGCTGACCGTTGGCCATTAACTTTGCAGCCGTCTGCAATTACACCTCTTACATATATACGAAGATGAAGTTCTGGTAACTGGAGCATGATTTCGAGTTCTCCTTCTCTCTTCCCACAAAACCGAAATACAATAACAAAAATTCGAGGGGGTGGGGAACCACTTCATTCCTCGCATAGCTTTACGCCCGCTTTTTATTTTGTTCTTCTCCTACCTGGCAAGAGCATTGAACGCTCTTGGCCTCTGCCCCTTCCCCACCCCAAAACTATTCCATTCGATGGGTCTATGTGTGCTTTTCACACGCTCATGTGAAAAGCGTGCTATGATACAATTTTCATTTCCATTTCTCATTCTTAACAAATATTTAACCGTTTGTTTGAGGAATGTCATGCAAATAACTACCAACTACAAGTTGTAATTCTGTTAACGCTACAATTAAATGTCAGGGATGAGGGAAATGGGTGCGAGGGTGGCGATGGAAATGGCTTAGAAAATCGGTAGGGAAAAAAAAACCAAATGAGAATTGCTCTACAAATTGAACTTTGGTATTTAAATTTAATATGGTTCAATCGATGCCACGTTAGAAACTATTTGTTAAGTGGCAAATGGTAAAGAATGTTTTTGTTGAAATGAAAATTATTAAGGGTTCCTCACAAAGAGAACTCTGATTTATTTTGTTAATAACTATATGACTTTATACATTAAACATTACAGTTTAGCATGAGCTATAATAATGTGTTGAAATATATAATGTTTAGTATATAAACCCATTATCCGATTTCAATATGGAATACTCTTTAAAAAATCAGAAAAGTATTAAAACAAATGATGCATATTTAATGTAATCTTAGATCGGATATTTCTATACTAAATAAAATACATAACATAAAATTTCTTACAAAAATACTATATTTCCAAAATATATATAACCCAAAACCATAAAACCATTTTCAATGTGAAGCTTTCCAAGCGAAAGAGCTTAATTTAAGTTAATTGCTTAAAATTATTGTAAAAGAAAACACTTAACAAATTAGACAAAGTTTATACTAAATATTAGAAAGCATTTCTCCGTTTAAAGATAGTAAAAAAATTAGTGTATATTAAGCATTGTTATCTTTGTTAGTTGCAACGATTTCCCTTAATAATTCTTCATTGTGTTGTTGTTGTTGTTGATGGTCACTAATTAGAGTCTGATTCATGGATTCTTAATTGGCTATGCCATGAGATACTTGCATAAGTTTGCCTTGCTTTATGCTAATGCTAATTAAATTAATTTCATAAAAGCAAACAAAAAGAAACAAAAACAAACCAAAAATTGGTTCCGCAAAATTTTTCACAACTTCACAAATCATCAACGACATCCATCCATCTATGAGTCTGTCTATCTATCACAGATCTAATGATGCTTGACTTGGCTTGCTTTTTTTAGTTTTTTTTTTTTTTTTTTTTTTTTTTTTTTTAGTCGTTGTTGCTTTGCTGATGATAATTTCACTTTCATTAATATTTCGTTTTTTTTTTTTTGGACTCTGGCATAATTAATTTTTCATCTCACTGTTTTTATTTTTTGTGTACCCAGTTCGATGAACAGGAACATATGTATCTGGGTGTAGATGTACATCAGGATGTTGTATGTGCCCTCGGAGTTTTTCATTGTGGTGGATTGTGTTATCTTCTTGAACCCTACATAGATTTGCCTGGAAATTCTTCATTGTGGTGGATTGTGGAATCTTCTTGAACCCTACATAGATTTGCCTGGAAATTCTTATTTTTTTTTTTTTTTTTTTTTTTTTTTTTTTTTTTTTTTTTCTTCATTGTGGTGGATTGTGTTATCTTCTCTGACCTACATAGATTTGCCTGGAAATTTTTAAGGGGGTTCAATTGTTGGGATCTCAGAGGATTTGGATTAAGGTTTATACCTTTAATGAGTGATCCTGTTTCCTAAATGATTGCCCTTTCAGTTATTATTATGTCCTCCTCGTTATAAACACACATAGTCATAACATGGCCATTTGTGGATAACACGGTTTGTGTTGAGATAGTGCGCTTGTTGCACATTAAAATCATATCTTCGAACTTGCTAAAGTGTTTAACTGATACTTTTCCTGTTCTATTGTAGTTTGCGTGTCCTGTATCTGTAGTATTTTGCAAATCGTCTACAATCCTTTCTTCCTGGCAAATAGGATCAATACAGTATATTTTCGTTATTTCATTAGTTTTGTCTTACCCAATTCGGGATCGGAGAACGCAAAAATTTATATAGCACATATAGAAAAAGTAATACAACTGCAGCAATACTAATCACTCGCAACTTGAGCTCATGTTCACAACGTGGCAACGAACATACGGCCGAATCCTCCTTAAGAGGCTCAGAGAGTTCTGCTACCGGTTTGTCCGAAAAAATTGATAAAAAATTATTCATTTTTGTTTTTTTTTTTATTTTCACTAAATTATTTTCTTTTTTTTTAGCTCTCACACAGACGTTGTTTCTCAGTTGAGATACAGAATATTATGATTTCGTTTCTAGGCATTCGCCTGACTATGGCAAGACCCGCCAACTTGGATTGCTCTAAATACTAAAAATTTGTATTTGTCAGAGCCTACTCGAATCTTTTTTATCCAAATACAAAATCGATTGACTTAAAAAGCAATCCTTCATCATTTTTAACGTTTAGAAATTAAATTAAATTTTTTTCTTCGAAATTGTATCCAATTCCTAATGCAAATTTCAAGCAAATTCGCTTTAAAGGCATTGTGTCTGAACATAAAGAAATTCGCCATGCTCAGAGTCAGACAAATCGGCTACAGAAGGGAACAAAGAAAGAACACAAATGTTGAAGGCCATCAGCGATGATGATGATGAAGATGAAGATGATGATGCAGTTGTGCTTTAAGCCACATTGACGCCTTTCCGCTTGGCCAGCCTAACGGGCTCCACCTGACGACAGCGGATATGGCCAAGACGTCGTCAGTCCCAGTTGTCGCTATCCCTACCCTTACCCTAAGAGTTCTGGTCTGGTCTAAGCTTAGGCCACCTGTTAAAGGGACTTCAAGCTGTTGCAGCTCAGCTGCTTCAAGTTTTTTTTCTCTTGTTTTTTTTTTGGCTTAATAAGGTTTGTGTTTACTTTTTTGAGGACCCGCTCGTGCCGCAATCGGAAGTTCATGTTTATGATATGGGATACTTTTGGCCAAAAGCAGAATATGGCTATCAGCTGCCACTTGCAAGTTGGTTCATTTGTGTTTGGGATGTTATTTATTGTGGCCAAGATAAGAGTTTAACTAGTGTATAAGACATTGAAGATTTTCCACCAGAGATATCCTGAAACCATTTAGTACAATCAGATAACCATTTAGCACTAAAGAATACTTATGGTAAGGAGAAAAATTCATATATTTAGCATTTAGTTTTTCCCATTTCGTTGGGCACTTAAGAACTTGCTTCTATTTGGATGAGTTTCATTTGGATTTCCATCCATGCAATTGCTTTACGCATTACAAAAGAGCAATTCGGATGATCAATTTAATCTAAATCACTCCCCAATTTATTTAAGACTATTCATTCTTGTAGATAGATCTTAAGTGCCTCTAACAAGCTACCACTTAAGTCTATTTGAACACATGGCTAGGCTCCACCTTTTTTTGTTTGCAAGAGAACAAAACAGAGCCGCTCTAATGTAGATACAATTGTATCTTATAGAACTTTGATTGATGGCTAGGCAATAATATTGCAAGTCTTTAATGATTTACAGCTACCTACTATATTTATAGGTACCTACTACAGACCGAGACTGCAAAAAGAAAAAACAAAAACAGAAGAGAAAAATAAAACAGATGAAAATATATCGCAAAAGTGGAAGTTCACTTCCCTCCTCTGTGCACCTCATCCGCTTGACGAACAGATGCAACAAGTGCAACCACATTTTGTTTACAATTGGAGCACGTCTGTTTCGGCTGCTGCAAGTTTCAGCTCCATCTTCAGCTTCAGCTTCAGCTGCTGACCGTTGGCCATTAACTTTGCAGCCGTCTGCAATTACACCTCTTACATATATACGAAGATGAAGTTCTGGTAACTGGAGCATGATTTCGAGTTCTCCTCTCTTCCCACAAAACCGAAATACAATAACAAAAATTCGAGGGGGTGGGGAACCACTTCATTCCTCGCATAGCTTTACGCCCGCTTTTTATTTTGTTCTTCTCCTACCTGGCAAGAGCATTGAACGCTCTTGGCCTCTGCCCCTTCCCCACCCCAGAACTATTCCATTCGATGGGTCTATGTGTGCTTTTCACACGCTCATGTGAAAAGCGTGCTATGATACAATTTTCATTTCCATTTCTCATTCTTAACAAATATTTAACCGTTTGTTTGAGGAATGTCATGCAAATAACTACCAACTACAAGTTGTAATTCTGTTAACGCTACAATTAAATGTCAGGGATGAGGGAAATGGGTGCGAGGGTGGCGATGGAAATGGCTTAGAAAATCGGTAGGAAAAAAAAAACCCAAATGAGAATTGCTCTCCAAATTGAACTTTGGTATTTAAATTTAATATGGTTCAATCGATGCCACGTTAGAAACTATTTGTTAAGTGGCAAATGGTAAAGAATGTTTTTGTTGAAATGAAAATTATTAAGGGTTCCTCACAAAGAGAACTCTGATTTATTTTGTTAATAACTATATGACTTTATACATTAAACATTACAGTTTAGCATGAGCTATAATAATGTGTTGAAATATATAATGTTTAGTATATAAACCCATTATCCGATTTCAATATGGAATACTCTTTAAAAAATCAGAAAAGTATTAAAACAAATGATGCATATTTAATGTAATCTTAGATCGGATATTTCTATACTAAATAAAATACATAACATAAAATTTCTTACAAAAATACTATATTTCCAAAATATATATAACCCAAAACCATAAAACCATTTTCAATGTGAAGCTTTCCAAGCGAAAGAGCTTAATTTAAGTTAATTGCTTAAAATTATTGTAAAAGAAAACACTTAACAAATTAGACAAAGTTTTATACTAAATATTAGAAAGCATTTCTCCGTTTAAAGATAGTAAAAAAATTAGTGTATATTAAGCATTGTTATCTTTGTTAGTTGCAACGATTTCCCTTAATAATTCTTCATTGTGTTGTTGTTGTTGTTGATGGTCACTAATTAGAGTCTGATTCATGGATTCTTAATTGGCTATGCCATGAGATACTTGCATAAGTTTGCCTTGCTTTATGCTAATGCTAATTAAATTAATTTCATAAAAGCAAACAGAAAGAAACAAAAACAAACCAAAAATTGGTTCCGCAAAATTTTTCACAACTTCACAAATCATCAACGACATCCATCCATCTATGAGTCTGTCTATCTATCACAGATCTAATGATGCTTGACTTGGCTCATCAGTCGATTTGCCAAAAAAAACAAGGAAAAAAATATTAAACTTCAGTTATGTATATATGAGGTTTTGTTTTTTGTTGTTTTCTTTCTTTTTTAGTCGTTGTTGCTTTGCTGATGATAATTTCACTTTCATTAATATTTCGTTTTTTTTTTTTTGGACTCTGGCATAATTAATTTTTCATCTCACTGTTTTTATTTTTTGTGTACCCAGTTCGATGAACAGGAACATATGTATCTGGGTGTAGATGTACATCAGGATGTTGTATGTGCCCTCGGAGTTTTTCATTGTGGTGGATTGTGTTATCTTCTTGAACCCTACATAGATTTGCCTGGAAATTCTTCATTGTGGTGGATTGTGGATCTTCTTGAACCTACATAGATTGCTGAATCCATTGTGGATTGTTATCTCTGAACCTACATAGATTTGCCTGGAATTCTTCATTGTGTTTTTTTTTTTTTTTTTTTTTTTTTTCTTGACTAATAGATTTGCTGGAAATTCTTCATTGTGGTGGATTGTGTTATCTTCTTGAACCCTACATAGATTTGCCTGGAAATTTTTAAGGGGGTTCAATTGTTGGGATCTCAGAGGATTTGGATTAAGGTTTATACCTTTAATGAGTGATCCTGTTTCCTAAATGATTGCCCTTTCAGTTATTATTATGTCCTCCTCGTTATAAACACACATAGTCATAACATGGCCATTTGTGGATAACACGGTTTGTGTTGAGATAGTGCGCTTGTTGCACATTAAAATCATATCTTCGAACTTGCTAAAGTGTTTAACTGATACTTTTCCTGTTCTATTGTAGTTTGCGTGTCCTGTATCTGTAGTATTTTGCAAATCGTCTACAATCCTTTCTTCCTGGCAAATAGGATCAATACAGTATATTTTCGTTATTTCATTAGTTTTGTCTTACCCAATTCGGGATCGGAGAACGCAAAAATTTATATAGCACATATAGAAAAAGTAATACAACTGCAGCAATACTAATCACTCGCAACTTGAGCTCATGTTCACAACGTGGCAACGAACATACGGCCGAATCCTCCTTAAGAGGCTCAGAGAGTTCTGCTACCGGTTTGTCCGAAAAAATTGATAAAAAATTATTCATTTTTGTTTTTTTTTTTATTTTCACTAAATTATTTTCTTTTTTTTTAGCTCTCACACAGACGTTGTTTCTCAGTTGAGATACAGAATATTATGATTTCGTTTCTAGGCATTCGCCTGACTATGGCAAGACCCGCCAACTTGGATTGCTCTAAATACTAAAAATTTGTATTTGTCAGAGCCTACTCGAATCTTTTTTATCCAAATACAAAATCGATTGACTTAAAAAGCAATCCTTCATCATTTTTAACGTTTAGAAATTAAATTAAATTTTTTTCTTCGAAATTGTATCCAATTCCTAATGCAAATTTCAAGCAAATTCGCTTTAAAGGCATTGTGTCTGAACATAAAGAAATTCGCCATGCTCAGAGTCAGACAAATCGGCTACAGAAGGGAACAAAGAAAGAACACAAATGTTGAAGGCCATCAGCGATGATGATGATGAAGATGAAGATGATGATGCAGTTGTGCTTTAAGCCACATTGACGCCTTTCCGCTTGGCCAGCCTAACGGGCTCCACCTGACGACAGCGGATATGGCCAAGACGTCGTCAGTCCCAGTTGTCGCTATCCCTACCCTTACCCTAAGAGTTCTGGTCTGGTCTAAGCTTAGGCCACCTGTTAAAGGGACTTCAAGCTGTTGCAGCTCAGCTGCTTCAAGTTTTTTTTCTCTTGTTTTTTTTTTGGCTTAATAAGGTTTGTGTTTACTTTTTTGAGGACCCGCTCGTGCCGCAATCGGAAGTTCATGTTTATGATATGGGATACTTTTGGCCAAAAGCAGAATATGGCTATCAGCTGCCACTTGCAAGTTGGTTCATTTGTGTTTGGGATGTTATTTATTGTGGCCAAGATAAGAGTTTAACTAGTGTATAAGACATTGAAGATTTTCCACCAGAGATATCCTGAAACCATTTAGTACAATCAGATAACCATTTAGCACTAAAGAATACTTATGGTAAGGAGAAAAATTCATATATTTAGCATTTAGTTTTTCCCATTTCGTTGGGCACTTAAGAACTTCTTCTATTTGGATGAGTTTCATTTGGATTTCCATCCATGCAATTGCTTTACGCATTACAAAAGAGCAATTCGGATGATCAATTTAATCTAAATCACTCCCCAATTTATTTAAGACTATTCATTCTTGTAGATAGATCTTAAGTGCCTCTAACAAGCTACCACTTAAGTCTATTTGAACACATGGCTAGGCTCCACCTTTTTTTGTTTGCAAGAGAACAAAACAGAGCCGCTCTAATGTAGATACAATTGTATCTTATAGAACTTTGATTGATGGCTAGGCAATAATATTGCAAGTCTTTAATGATTTACAGCTACCTACTATATTTATAGGTACCTACTACAGACCGAGACTGCAAAAAGAAAAAACAAAAACAGAAGAGAAAAATAAAACAGATGAAAATATATCGCAAAAGTGGAAGTTCACTTCCCTCCTCTGTGCACCTCATCCGCTTGACGAACAGATGCAACAAGTGCAACCACATTTTGTTTACAATTGGAGCACGTCTGTTTCGGCTGCTGCAAGTTTCAGCTCCATCTTCAGCTTCAGCTTCAGCTGCTGACCGTTGGCCATTAACTTTGCAGCCGTCTGCAATTACACCTCTTACATATATACGAAGATGAAGTTCTGGTAACTGGAGCATGATTTCGAGTTCTCCTTCTCTCTTCCCACAAAACCGAAATACAATAACAAAAATTCGAGGGGGTGGGGAACCACTTCATTCCTCGCATAGCTTTACGCCCGCTTTTTATTTTGTTCTTCTCCTACCTGGCAAGAGCATTGAACGTCTTGGCCTCTGCCCCTTCCCCACCTCAGAACTATTCCATTCGATGGGTCTATGTGTGCTTTTCACACGCTCATGTGAAAAGCGTGCTATGATACAATTTTCATTTCCATTTCTCATTCTTAACAAATATTTAACCGTTTGTTTGAGGAATGTCATGCAAATAACTACCAACTACAAGTTGTAATTCTGTTAACGCTACAATTAAATGTCAGGGATGAGGGAAATGGGTGCGAGGGTGGCGATGGAAATGGCTTAGAAAATCGGTAGGAAAAAAAAAACCAAATGAGAATTGCTCTACAAATTGAACTTTGGTATTTAAATTTAATATGGTTCAATCGATGCCACGTTAGAAACTATTTGTTAAGTGGCAAATGGTAAAGAATGTTTTTGTTGAAATGAAAATTATTAAGGGTTCCTCACAAAGAGAACTCTGATTTATTTTGTTAATAACTATATGACTATACATTAAACATTACAGCTTAGCATGAGCTATAATAATGTGTTGAAATATATAATGTTTAGTATATAAACCCATTATCCGATTTCAATATGGAATACTCTTTAAAAAATCAGAAAAGTATTAAAACAAATGATGCATATTTAATGTAATCTTAGATCGGATATTTCTATACTAAATAAAATACATAACATAAAATTTCTTACAAAAATACTATATTTCCAAAATATATATAACCCAAAACCATAAAACCATTTTCAATGTGAAGCTTTCCAAGCGAAAGAGCTTAATTTAAGTTAATTGCTTAAAATTATTGTAAAAGAAAACACTTAACAAATTAGACAAAGTTTTATACTAAATATTAGAAAGCATTTCTCCGTTTAAAGATAGTAAAAAAATTAGTGTATATTAAGCATTGTTATCTTTGTTAGTTGCAACGATTTCCCTTAATAATTCTTCATCGTGTTGTTGATGGTCACTAATTAGAGTCTGATTCATGGATTCTTAATTGGCTATGCCATGAGATACTTGCATAAGTTTGCCTTGCTTTATGCTAATGCTAATTAAATTAATTTCATAAAAGCAAACAGAAAGAAACAAAAACAAACCAAAAATTGGTTCCGCAAAATTTTTCACAACTTCACAAATCATCAACGACATCCATCCATCTATGAGTCTGTCTATCTATCACAGATCTAATGATGCTTGACTTGGCTCATCAGTCGATTTGCCAAAAAAAAACAAGGAAAAAAAATATTAAACTTCAGTTATGTATATATGAGGTTTTGTTTTTTTGTTGTTTTCTTTCTTTTTTGGTCGTTGTTGCTTTGCTGATGATAATTTCACTTTCATTAATATTTCGTTTTTTTTTTTTTGGACTCTGGCATAATTAATTTTTCATCTCACTGTTTTTATTTTTTGTGTACCCAGTACTCACAATTTAATACAATGTGGTATATAAAAGAGGAAATTTGTATTTATATATCTCATTATAATTATTTGGTAACAAAAATGAAAGAGATTGAAGTCAAAATGAAAAAAATTACACTCTCAATACTCAAAAGTGATCCATGAATATGCTGATTAGTAATTTTTCTAAATTAATTATTCATAAATATATACTTACAGGGTATTTTGCAGTTTAATATTGTTCTATTCATTCGTCTTGTTTTGTTTTTTTTTTGATGGTTAGTTAAATAAATCATAGCATTTGCCTTGGAAAATTACATTTGACATTTGACTTTCTTTTTGTGTTTATTTTTTGGAGGGGTACTGTGGGGTTAACTACTTTTGGGGCTTGTTTCATACTTAATGATCATGGACCGTGCGTGCGTGCATGCGGTTGTTTGTTTTTGTTTAAATTACTTGATTTATATGGGATAAACAAATCTGATCTCACTAAAAAAGTTAATTTAAGGATAATTCACAAATAAATAAATTTTTTTTTGCTTACATTTTTGACTTGTTTTTTTTTTTATAAAAGTATAAAAACCACTTTTTGCACTTAATCTAAAACCGAAATGTTTGAATGCCAAAGGATTTTTTTAATTTTGAATTTACTGTTTTTCTTATGTGTTCTCCTACAGAACACTTGAATCAGACTGAATGTGTAGAGTTTTCACTAAGGTATATCAATTTTTCGAATGACCTTTCCAACCGTGGAAATCGGTTCGTGCGTTCTGGATTTATAGCGTCAGGGATGTAAACCCGACTTTTTTTTATATATGTATGTATGTATAAGATACTCAGAGGTATTCAAGGTCTACAAAGAAGGATTTCTAATATTAGACCACAGGTCTTCTCGTGCAATTATTTGAAAATATGTTTATCAATGGTTAAAAAATTATGTTCTGTATCCAGGATGACTAAAACAAATAATTTTTAAATTCCTTGATCTCTTGAAATTGTAAAATCAGAGTTTCGTTCTGTGGTGGCTGCTGCAATCAGCAGCCACCACAGATTAACAATTTAAGGAGGATTCCCAGAGCCCGTTAATCTCCCCTGAATTTGAGTTATGTTATTTGAGAATATGTTATAGTATAGAACATCGGCTTAGGTTTTTTATATATTTAAAAAAAGAACATACAGCTTTGATTCAGTTTTAACACTACTGATATTCTTTGATATTTTTAGCGTTTAACGACACCATGGGACTTAATGAAAAGTAGAATTTGCGCAAATGACACTTGAAGATAATTCTGGACTCTTTTTAGTACGACAAAACAAGCATCAAAGTATCTCAGAATATGCCATTGAATTAATGAATTAAAGCTTCTAGTTGCCGTTGGTACCAGGCAAGAGACCTGTTTTCACACTATTCAAACTCTCTTTTCAATTGACAAAGGAGACATGACTAGGATAACGCCCTGCTCATTAAAAAAGCAAGATGTGTGCATTTTGTCAGGCATAAAAATAAAATAATAAAATGGCAAAAATGTGCAAAATCAGCGCAAATAAAAAAACAAAAAATACAAGTAGAACGATATGAGCAGAGAAGGGGAAAGCTAAAGAAAAATGAAAAAGAAAGGAAATAGTACGGGTCCTTTGCGAGTACTGTAGGCGGGCCCTGTAGGAAATGTCAAATCAAATTTGTTGACTTTCATTGTTAATTGGAAGGGAGTGGGTTGTGGGATGTGGGGATAAGAGTGCGAAGGGCGATTGCAACTTGGCGCTCATTCAAATGTGAAAAGCCAATGACAGAGGTTAGGGCAAATGGTGGGGATAAGCGAAATCCTCCTCTTTTGACATGGCAGGCAAGCAAAAGCTTCTTTTTTTCTGTCCTGCACTCGTATTTGTGCTCGATTAAAGCAACGCTTCAGTCTTGAGACAATCAGCAGAGGAAAACCCTGCACCTGCTTTCTGCTCCTTTTCAGAGCTTTTTACAATGCATACGCTTACTTTCAGTGCATCGAGCGCTCCACCAGAGTTCTCCCCTCTTTGGTTTAGGTTTTTTCTTTTTGTTCTGTATTTTGCCGTTGTTAGGTTTGACAATTATTTGCATTGTTCACTAAAAGTCATTTGTTCAACATTCACATGAATCGGTAACTACAACTTAAGTGTCTACTCAAGACTGGGTTAGAGCCGACACTCCTTTTGTATACCCATGAGCTGGAATGTTTTTGACAGCACGGCAAATGCATTATTTTCCTACACAAGTACTTACAGGTATACTTCCCAGGGTACCAAGCATTTTAGCAAGTAAAAGTAAAATTTAATTACACTGAAAATTTTTATTGGTCGAAAAGAAATCTAGAAATCTAGTTTGTGCCAGACCATTTTGTCAAGAAAAATCTCTTTTGCTGGACTATTCCGAGATCCGTTGATTGCAAAAAAGGATAGACAAATCCCCTCTCCACCGTATATTCCATTAGTAATCCTCCGTGTCCTTTATTGTGGCTTTCAGTTTGTGGTTCCATGTGTAGTTCTCTGGTTTTCATTTGCTCAACTCAATCTAATCTGCTCTGTGTATACCTATAATAATTGCATGTTGCAATTATTGGACATTGTTTAATGTCCAGAAATATACTCACTTCTTTGTGGACCGCTCCGGACCGTGCGTGCGTGCATGCGGTTGTTTGTTTTTGTTTAAATTACTTGATTTATATGGGATAAACAAATCTGATCTCACTAAAAAAGTTTTAATTTAAGGATAATTCACAAATAAATAAATTTTTTTTTGCTTACATTTTTGACTTGTTTTTTTTTTTTATAAAAGTATAAAAACCACTTTTTGCACTTAATCTAAAACCGAAATGTTTGAATGCCAAAGGATTTTTTTTTTTAATTTTGAATTTACTGTTTTTCTTATGTGTTCTCCTACAGAACACTTGAATCAGACTGAATGTGTAGAGTTTTCACTAAGGTATATCAATTTTTCGAATGACATAAGAAACAACCCGGTTGCTACGATGGCAGTAATTGAACAGATCTTTTGAAAAATTTAAACTTCGGTCATGAAAAGGGCGCAAAAGTTTGGCTATTTAATGTGGGATTTGGTCTGGCAACTCTGCTCAGCGGTGCGAATTGAGTAAAAGACGAAGCAGTCGAACCGAGGAGACGAGCGAAAGCAGTTGCAAAAAGACAAAAGACGGAACGACGCAAAGCAGTAAAGACAACTAATTTCTAACTAAACCTAATTAAAATAATCAAATAAATAGTTTTTAGTTAAAATAAACTATAATAATATACTACAAATCAATATATTAAATAAAACAAATTCCTACTCTTATTCTTTTGTGAAAAGGGAAATACAAACCAAAAATATCGAAAAGTTTTTGGCCATAAAAGAGCTCTAACTGATTCGCTTTAAAAATTTGGAACTTAATTCAAAATTTTTATGTTCTAAACTGAGATTTGAAGATGAAAATAGTCACATGGATCCCTCAGTTTGTTTTTAAATATCCAAAGGAACGCATGAACAACCAAATTTTACCAGAATACCACATCCTTCGATGCTTATTTTATTTATCAAAAACCAATTTAGTATTTCATTCTTTGTGTAGCTCAATTTCTTCAAGTACTAGCTCAATTTACACTTTAAAAATCTTGAACTATTTTCTAGTGACTCTAAAAGAGGGGGAAGATGGAAAGGATAAATGTTTTTTGTTTGACCCGAAACATTGTGCTCATCGCCTTAGTTCTCTTTGACTATGGCCTGAGGTCGGTTGCCAAAAATGAACGCCTTCGTGATTTATTTTTCCTTTTTTATTTGCCTACTTTTTAAATGGGTGTTTCCGTTTCCGGTTCCGTTACGTTTGACGTGTCTGCACGTAAATTTCTGTGCCATTTCTGTCACTGAGTTTCGGTTTCTTTTTTGTTGCATTTCTCCATCTTCTCATGTTGGCGGTAAATTTTGTACTACAATGCATATATAATCTTTTCACTTATCTTTTGCAAAGTTTCCTGGGTAAACAATAAAAAAAAAACACCTTCTCTTTCTTTTTTAGTGTGCGTCTGAGGTTAAAAGTAGCGTCATACATTCTGAGATTCCCACGCCCACTTTGGAAATAATGAAATGTTGCCACAAGAGTTGCAAAAGGTTGTGGCAAAATGCTGCAAATACAGCACAAAAGGTGTGTGAGCAATTTTTGCTGAATCTCAATCTTGTGACAATCTTATGACAGATTTATGGGTTAAGTATTGTGGTTGAGTTAGATCGCTGCGAAACGGTGGAAATAAAAACGAAATACATAGATAATCTGTGTGCCTTGAGTTATATGTATGTCATTGAATTTGTTTAGTTACACAAGTTTTCGGCATATTTTTCATCATATAGAAAAGGAAACGAAACAAAAAAAAACACAAAATTTACATCAAAATATATACGGCAAATTCCCTGAACATTTAGAAAGCAATGGACGAACAGTCGCGTACCTTTTTGTACGAGCAACTCTGCAAATTAGGACATTGTGTGGGCAATCCTAATTATGATGTAAGCAAAACCATAAATTATATACTTTCCAGACCTACTTTGAATAATGATAGTCGCCATGAATTGGTTGTTCTCGATAATCTTCGACTACTTTTCGAGGAGGAGCAACTCACGGGAGATTCACGCATTAAAGACCTTATGGGTTACGTGCCAATCTGTGTATGCATCTCTATAGAGAACTGGCTGGGATTGAACCAGATGAAAATAAACGTTACGTTTACTTAACACTATGCTACGAACTCCTTGACGCTGGAGAACCTGATAATATGACCGAAGAGGAAACCATTGAATATCGTCTAAAAGTGATTGACAGCCTTAACAATCAGGTGAATAAATTACTAAAGCATCTAAATGAAGTAGACAAAGTTAAGGATGAAAGTAAAAAACATGTAGGTGTTTCCAAAAGGTCAAAACCAGGTAAATCGAAAATAAAAGTAGAGAGTTATGCTAGAAACAATCCCAAACTTCAAAAACATTGTCAGTTCCAGTGTTTGAACCACCAATCTGAATCTTTGGCTAACAATAATATACTCAATCATAGAAAAATCATAGATAACAAGAAAATAGCCCATGATGGCGAAACTAAATGGTTTGGTTGTTCCAGACTAAGTAAGGAAAACATATTGAAATCAATCGATTCAAGTCCAATTCGTACAACTATTGAAAGTCAATCTATTCCAACTACATCAAACTTACCTTCGTCCACAAGAAAAACAAGAATCATAGATAACTACAAAATATTAACCATGATTGCGAAACTAAATTGTTTGGTTGTTCCAGACTAAGTAAGGAAAAAATATTGAAACAACCGATCCAAGTCCAATTCGTACAATTATTGAAAATCAATCTATTCCAACTACATTAAACTTGCCTTCGTCCAAAAAAATTAACCTCTGAGTATCTTGTACATACATACATATATAAAAAAAGTCGGGTTTACCTCCCTGACCCTATAAATCCAGAACGCACGAACCGATTTCCACGGTTGGAAAGGTCTCAAGCTTCGTGAGGTGAGGCAAAGAAAAATATAAAAATAAGTCGGGCTTTCCTTCCTGACGCTATAACTTCAGCTACTCATTGTACTCTGCTCAGTTTATTTAATCGTGCGCACGTTTTTTCAAACGCTTACTTAAAACCGGTATTGTGTTCACTGTGAAATTGAGGTTAAAGTTATTGGTTTCCTAAAAATTCAATTTGAAACCATTAATACAATCACGTGTATTGTGCAAATTTGTATTCAACTTCAACAGTAGGCATTTGTTCTTAAGGTGGTAAGTTGAACTGTGTAAATTATGTGGATCGTGCATTTGAGGTTAAATTCACCAGTCTGTCCATAGTCCAAAATTCCGAGAGCACGACGTGCAAACATCGGCCGCCGCACTAGACATGCAAGCCAGCAACAAGTGTATTCACAGAAGAGAGAAAATGAGTAAACAGAAAATGACCGATTGAGACAATGCGTGAGCACCCGAAGAGCTCCGCTGCAGCCGGATCAGAACGAGAAGCTAGAACTCAACAACTGTATGGGAGGAGCAGATAGAGTTTAAGCAGGGAAAAAAACTCTCAATTATATCTCGATTGTTTGTTATCGATATCATTAATAACTTTCGATCTAGATCTTAGCACCGGGTTGAAGGAAGAATTCGATTGGGAACAAAGAGAAGAATCTGAATTGCATTGAGAACATGAGTGGGAGAAGGAGACAGAGTTTAGAAGCAAGAACCACCGTGGAAGGAAGAGCCAGAATGGCAGCAGAAATCAAAGTTTATTCACGAAATAAAGTGTGAAGATTCGACATAGCTTGAGGAGAAGACATGTGGAGTATGAAATAGTTTTCCAGGATTAAAACAAGTGAATCAGCGGATGCAGGTAAGTGCAAAATACTTTTTTAATAAGTGTTTTTTTAATCATTAAACTTAAATATATTGTAAACACCTATTTATTAAGAAAAAATAATAAAGATTAGTTTGTATTGGTCGGATTAAATCTTTTCGTTTTTCGCAGATGCGACTTGCTCGTTGCATCGCCGGAAGAGAAGAGAGACGCCGTCTCTCAACCTATCGAGGACTTATCGCTAACAATCGATACTTATTACTAACAATCGATACTTATTACTAACAATCGATACTTATTACTAACAATCGATATATGCATGAGTATTTAACAGCCTTTAAATAATTGGAATCTTACAACTCGGCCGTCCTGACGAGGAATCGGCCTCGATTCCAATTGTTAACAATGAAGGGGGTAAATAAGAATCTTAAGTGGCTGGTGTCGCCTTTGTTTGGTTATCAGAAGTGCAATCTTGATCAGGGGCAACCCATAGCTTTAATTTGGAGGCTTCTAGGACACCATCATATGGTAGTTGGGTGATTTGGGAGCCCTCTACATCCCGGATAACATATCGGTCGTTCGGAAGTTTTTTATGAACCACATACGGACCACGATACCGCCTGATAAGCTTTTTGTTCGTGCCTGCCGAAGTATCCACATTCTTAATAACTACGAAATCCCCCTCCTCAAAACTAACGGCAGGGAGGTGATGCTTCGAATAATATTCCGCATTATATTCTTGGGACTTAACAATGTTACGGAAGGCTAATCTCCGGACGTCTACCTCTGAGGCATCGACCTCCTCCGTTCTCTCACCCTACCGTTCGGTTAGTTCATCTACTACCACACCTCGTTGTTCAACACCGAATAGAAGTACGGAAGCGGCAAATTTGGTTGTGGAGTGGACGGAGTTATTCAATGCAAACTCTATGTTCGGTAGTTGTTGGACCCAATCTGCGTGGTCCACAGGTTCCGTCAGTTTACCCAACATGGGGCCCAACACACGGTTAACCCGCTCGACTTGGCCGTTGGCCCGGGGTGAGGCAGTGGCATTCAGCACATGAATTATATTATTGGCCTTCAGAAATTCTTCAAACTCGGAGGAAGTAAAGCAGGTACCTCGATCACTGATGATTCGGCGGGGTCTACTGTAATTTGCGAAATACTGAGATTCTAATGTCTGGCATAGTTCACGTGAATTAGTCGTGGCGGCAGGGTACAGCTTCACAAATTTGGTGAAAGCGTCAATGACAACCAGAAGATACTTTTTCTTAGAACGTATGGACGGAAGGGGGCCCAAATGGTCAATATGGACGGTATCAAACGGAAGGGGCACTTTCGGAAAACTATGTAGCGTGACACGGTGGTCCGAAGCGGACGCGGAGTAGTAGATACACTTGAGGCAATTTTTAATGTAATTGTTAACGTAAGACTTCATACACGGGAACCAGTAATGCTTCTTGATCTGTGCACAACATTTCTCCGTGGCCATATGGCCAAGCTTCTCGTGCACTACTCGTATGACATGATTTACCATTTCGGAAGGGACATAAAGTTGGGGTATACTCGTCGAGGACAGGCGGTACACTACTCCATCTCGCAGTTCGAAATTCGCTATCTCATATTTCTCTAACTCATCTCGGAGTTTGACAATCTCAGGGTCCCGGTTCTGGGTTAACTGCAGTTGGAAGTCAAGGTTTATATCGTCAACGTATGCGGCAGTTTCTATTCTACTTAGAGCATCAGCATGGGGCATACCAACCCCGAGCGGTGTACAATCGTGTAGTTATAGTTTTCTAACAGCAGGGCCCAGCGGGCAATCTTGGCGGAATGTCCACCATTTCTCAGTGTCAGCGCAAGGGAATTACAATCGGTCACGATTTTGAACGGGATGAACTTAAGGTACGTCTCAAAACGTTTTAAGGAATACACTATAGCTAACGTCTCTAGCTCATAACTGTGTAGTTTCGATTCAGCGGCGGAGGCCATCTTAGAGAAGTAGGACACTGGGTGTAATTTACCGTCTGTTTGTTTCTGGAGGAGCACTGCTCCGAAACCAATTGAACTAGCATCGCAGTGTAACTCTGTTTCAGACTTCGGGTTGTAAATAGATAACACGGGGGATTCGATCAATTTCAACTTCAGTGTTCGGAAGGCTTCAAGGCATTCATCGGAGAAGACATAAGGGGTATCTTTTCTTAACAATCGGGACAGCGGACACGCAATCTTAGCGAAACCTGATACAAATCGGCGGAAGTATGAGAATAGGCCTAGGCAACGCTCTAATTCCTTGCTATCCCTTGGAATGGGCAAATCCCGTATCGCCTGAATATGAGCTGGTTTAGGCGTGATACCGGCGGAATTGGCTAAGTAGCCCAAGTACTCTAGTTCCCTATACGCAAAACGGCATTTCGTCAGCTTCAGGCATAGCCCGTTCACTCTTAACACATACAATATTTCCTTCAGAATCTCAAGGTGGGTTTCAAAGTCATGCGACGCGACTAGAATGTCGTCCATATATATCACCAGTTGACCTCGGTTTATAAATTCCTTAAGGACAAAATAAACGAATCTAGCGAACACGGAGGGGCCATTACAAAGTCCGAAGGGCATGCGTACATATTCAAACTGGCCATCAGGGGTTACAAAGGCAGTATATTTGATTGAGTCTGGGTGCATTTTCACATGGTGGAAACCGTTCTTCAAGTCCAAGATGGTGAAGAATGATTTGCCACCCAGATGTTCAATGCAATCATCTAACAGAGGAATCGGAAAATGATCTCGAACTGTAATTTTGTTCAACGGGCGGTAATCTACACACTTTCTTAGCGTGCTGTCTTTTTTGCGTACAGGGACAATCGCGGCAGCGTAAGGGGAACTACTGTGGCGAATAATGCCAGCTTTCAAGAGATCGTCACAAATCTCACGCACCTCGATTCGTTCGTGGTGCGACAGACGGCGGGGGCGGCAGAAAATCGGAGTTTGGCTAGTCAATTCTATTTTCATCTCATAGTTCATGGGCTTGATTAAATCTGGATCAACTTGTACATACGAAGCGGAAATAATAGACTTAAGGGCTGCGGTTTGCTCTTCCCGTAACGCGGGCTCTATATCAAAGTCTAATTCACTGACAGCAGGGAGCTCAATGGAATTTATCGCCCTAAGTGCATCGTTTAATGTTTCCGAAGGTACAGCAGAAGTTTTCGGAAGGGGAGAATCAGACAACAATTCGGCAGGCACAATCTCATTCCTATCACACTCTATATCAAAGTCTAATTCACTGACAGCAGGGAGCTCAATGGAATTTATTGCCATAAGTGCATCGTTCAATGTTTCCGAAGGTACAGCAGAAGTTTTCATAGGGGGAGAATCAGACAACAATTCGGCAGATGCAATCTCATTCCTATCATACGGCAGTATCACTCTCTCTTCCCTAAATATGTCAAAGGACTTCAGAACACCAGTAAGTTTTGGATTTATACATTCAGTCTGTTTATTCATGAGTATCAACGATTCTTTTTCATATTTCAGTTCTTTCAGTTTACATAGTCTAATATTAATTTTATAAAGAAGATCTCTACCTATAATCATCGGCAGTTCAGTTGCTTGGTTCGTCAGGACTTCAAACGTATGTATTATCTGTGTGTTGCGGAGGCGAACCCTACACTGAACTTGGCCTAAGGACAGAAGTTGGCTATTTCCTAGGCCACGGCAGTTCAAAGTACGGGGGCTAAGACGGCAGTTGGAGGGGACTTCAGATTCACGGATAAAGCTCTTTGGGCTGCCCGAATCAAGGAGAGAGAACATATCTATAAATTTCCTATCTTGCACTTCATCACAAACAAAAGCAACACTCACCAGTTGTAAATGGTCTAGTCGATCTCCCGCTTCATCAGCGGCGGCGGCAGTGATGTTGGTGGCATTCCCAATTCGAGACGGGCAGTTCTTGTAGATGTGGCCCACTATGCCACACTTGAAACACGAATTCGGCGGTCTTATTGGTTTCGGGCATTGACTCTTGTAATGCCCCCATCCTGAGCAGTTGAAACATCTGGTCTCACTCGTAGCGGTGCCCGACGATTTGTTTCCAGGCGCCACGGCAGTTGTTGTTGACTGCGCCTTCACGCTGTTGCTCTGTCGGGAGGCAGCGGCCTGCATACGGAGGCGTTCGTAACGTTCCAGTAAGGGCTTCAGTTCGGCCACCGTCCGGGCTGAGTACAGCATGCCGACTCGAGTAGAATTGTCCCGCAATCCATCAATTATCAGGTCGACCAGCTCGTTCTCCGGTATCGGAGCATTCATGGCAATCTCCTGCATCTCGATTGCGAATCCCAAACATCCCTCGCCTGCCTTGATGCGCCGGCCACGCAGAGCGTGGTACACTTCCTCGACGCTACACGAGCGTCCAAATTCTCGCAAGAGGATTGCTTTTAATTCTTCGTAGCTGTGCACCGATACCGTGCGCAGCAGCACCGCCGCCGTACCTTCCAGCATGCGACGGCATGCGATCAAACGTAGGCGGTCGTTCAACTGCAGAATTCCAAATGCGTCTTCCAGGTCATTCAGCCATTTCTTCACGTCATATGCGTTATCCGCTGAAAATCGAGCCACCATGCTCTCAATGACACTCACGTCACTGACTTGCTGCCTCGGTGCTTGGAATTCGTCAATCCCTTGCTGCAGCTTGAGGATCTGATGCTGCAGCTGTAGCAACTCATGTTGTTTCTGCAGCGTCGCCAGTTGCTCATCCAGGCTGCGGGAGGCGGAAGTGGCCGGTGTGATGGCGGCCGCGGAAGTCGGTACGGGGGGTACTAGAGGTACTAGAGCGGGCATCTCTTCCCATGGCTCCGCGTCGAGACCGGTGACGGGGGCGGCGAGCAAGGCCGCAACCCGCATGGCAGACATATAGTCGGCGGGCACAGCATCCGCAGGTACAGTGGATGTGGCAGCGGCGGCAGGTACCGTAATGGATGCGGCGGCAGCGGCGGCGGGTACAGCAATGGCAGCGGGTGCAGCGGTGGTGGGTACAGCAATGGCAGCGGTGGTGGGTACGACAGTGGCAGCGGGTACAGCAGTGGCAGCGGGTGCAGAGGCGGCAGCAGCGGCAGTCTGCCGAGGTGGCTTGTAAGCGGCGGGCACAGCAGCGGCGTGTGCAGCAGGGGCGAGTATGACGGCAGTTGGGCCAGCAGGGGCGAGTGTGACAGCGGCGGAGGGCCCGGCAGGGCGGATGTAGCAGTGGTTGGCCCAGCATGGCGTATGCAGCAGCGGAGGGCCCGGCAGGGGCGGATGCAGCAGCGGCGGGCCCAGCAGGGGCGGATGCAGCGGCGGCGGGCCCAGCAGGGGCGGATGCAGCAGCGGCGGGCCCAGCAGGGGCGGATGCAGCGGCGGCGGGCCCAGCAGGGGCGGATGCAGCAGCGGCGGGCCCAGCAGGGGCGGATGCAGCAGCGGCGGGCCCAGCAGGGGCGTGTGTGGTAGCAGTTGGCCCAGCAGGGGCGTGTGCGGTAGCAGTTGGCCCAGCAGGGGCTCGTATAGCAGCAGTTGGCCCGGCGGGGGGGAGCATGTCAGCGGTTGGCCCGGCAGGGGCGAATGTGGCATCAGTTAGCCCAGCAGGGGCTCGTATAGCAGCAGTTGGCCCGGCGGGGGCGAGCATGTCAGCGGTTGGCCCGGCAGGGGCGAATATGTCAGCCGTTGGCCCGGCAGGGGCGAATGTGGCATCAGTTAGCCCAGCAGGGGCTCGTATAGCAGCAGTTGGCCCGGCGGGGGCGAGCATGTCAGCGGTTGGCCCAACCTGGGCGAGTACGGCAGCAGCGTGCCCAGCAGGAGCAAGTGTGGCGGCAGTTGGCCCAGCCGCGGCGGGCCCGGCAGGGGCAAGTATGTCCGCAGTTGGCCCAGCAGCGGCGGGCCCGGCAGGGGCGAGTATGTCGGCAGTTGGCACAGCGGCTCTCGGTACTGCAGCGGCGGCTCCAGTGGCCGCCGGTACTGCAGCGGGAGTCAAAGCAGTGGGTGCGCCAGCAGCGGTGGGCGTGGAGGCGGCCGTTCTCGATGTGGAACGTGTGGCGTGCCGTGTCCCGAAATATGTATCCTTTCGGGTGGTCATCCCACTTCTGAGTTGTAAACACCTATTTATTAAGAAAAAATAATAAAGATTAGTTTGTATTGGTCGGATTAAATCTTTTCGTTTTTCGCAGATGCGACTTGCTCGTTGCATCGCCGGAAGAGAAGAGAGACGCCGTCTCTCAACCTATCGAGGACTTATCGCTAACAATCGATACTTATTACTAACAATCGATACTTATTACTAACAATCGATACTTATTACTAACAATCGATATATGCATGAGTATTTAACAGCCTTTAAATAATTGGAATCTTACAATATATTTATAATTTTCCAATTCTGTTTATATGATTTAGGCAGATGTATTGAATCAATCACTAAATATTATTATTAAAATTGGTTTTCTCATGCAATGAATTATATTATTAGTTTATAATTTCTGATGCAGTGCAGACTTCTTCAAATGCATTATAATTTTAACAGACATGAGAAAGAGGCAGAGTGTTAGTGTCTCTTCTGGCTCTTCTTTAAAAAGGAAATTTTCAAAATTATGGGCTACATATTGAAATGACTTTAGAAATATCAAAGAAGCTAACATCGGCTATGCCGAAGTTTATATACCCTTGCAGTCCTTGGTAATAATAATTTTACATGTTCAAAATTTGTTTTCTGCAACTCAATTTATCAATATACAAACAAAACAATTTTACTCTCTATTTTACAATTTGTTCTTCTTCTTCCCTTATTCCAAAAGCAAAGCAACGCACGCATACACATACAGTTCATGTAGCGTTGCGTCTGTGTGTGTTATATTTATCCGATCACATTCAAATTTTGGGATCTGGGGTTTTATATCCAATATTATCACATATGTAAATTTCATAGCATACTCCGATTTTTATGAAAATGTTTCTTCTAGTTCTTCTAGAGCTATATGATTTAGTGGTCCGATCCTTATGAATTTCATACTTTATTTTTCCCGGGTAATAAAAAACCCCGAAACAAAATTTCAGACCGATAGCTCTTAAGACGGCTGAGTAAAACGCATACGCACAGACGGACGGACAGACGGACATGGCTATATCAACTCAGCTTCTCATGCTGATCAAGCTCCTTCTGTGCGTTACAAACATCTGACCAATTTTATAATACCCTCTGCAAGGGTATAAATATACATTATTAAAGAATATCCATAGATATATTGTGGAGGTGCCTTGAGTATAACTTGCAGCTCAAAAGAAAAAAAAAAAAGTAAAAAAAAAAGAAAGGAAGGCAGCATTTAAAAGACCCGCGAATGCACTGCTTGATTGCAGAAAGAAAGTTCACCACAGTGCTACATTTCTTTTTCCCATTATGCCAATAGCGGATAATGTCACTTTGACAATTGACTTCGGGTCTAAACGAAGATCAAAGCTAGGCATAGAGCATAGGCGAACTATCTTGATAAATTCTTTTCAAATTGGCAACCGAGCGGAACAGTCCTTTGCAGGAAGTGAAAAAAAATTAATATTTCATTTTTTTTGTGGTTAAAATAACCCAAGTAAATTTTAAATCCGAATAAATACAAGCTATCCTTCATGGGCTTGAATCGGAAATAAAAAAGAAACCATTGATGTTGGTGTTCTCTATTTCAAGATATACTTCTTGAGTAAGTGCTAATTTTTCTTTGAATCATTAAAATTTGGTAATTTTTGCAAATAAAATTTTGCACGCAGATTTTCAAAGTCTCGGTATGTTCGTTCATGATGGAAAAAAAAGGAAATTAAAATGTATTGCTTTGATTAAGCAGCTTTGATTACAGCTCTAAAGAAAAGAAAAAAAAAACGCATTAACGACATTCATATTTTATCATGTATATGTATATAATTTTTTTGTTAGACAAACGTAAAGCCCAAATTTTGGTGTCGATGATTTCCAAAGCCAGAATTCCAAGACATTTATGTTGGATAGTGCAAGCAGCGAAGAAGTTATTCACCAAAGGGGACGAAGCAATTACATTGGCGACCATCTGATCAGTCAAATTTCGATACGACACCGGCGAGTGCTAGGGCAAGCGGTGAGAAGTGAAAACAGCGAAAACACGCAGCCCAAAGAATAAATTGTATCCGAGTTAAAGAGTGAAAATCAAGTAAAAAAAGGGTTTAAGCCAGAAAGCCATAGTGAAAACGAATGAAAACGAAAATTTTTAACTTCTTCTTTTTGTTTAAATCTAGGTAATATACTATAATCGAAAGCTAGAATAAGTTAGTGTACAAGTAATAATTGGTAATAAGAAAAAAAAAAAGCAAAAGGAGTGAAGCAAGTGAGAAAAAAAGTATACAAAGAAGAAAACGCAAAGCAACATTTCGAGCCACACTGTGCAAAACCAAAATTTTTTTTTTCAAGTCGCGAGGTAACATACACGAAAAATGAAAAAAAAAAAATGAGCAAAAACAAAAAAATGGAAAAATGAAATCTAATGCAAAATTGAAAGGTCAAAAAAAGCTCTATAACAGAGAAAGAAGAAAGTGAAAATATAAAAAAAAAAAACAAGCATGAGCAATTGCGTTACTTGGTAACGAAACAAAAAAATGTGAACATAATTAATAAAAAATTAAATTAAATCTATAGCCTCTACAGCAATTCCTCGAAGGCCTTCGTCGGACGCTACAAGGGTGAGTTTTTTCTACTACATTTTTTGTTACCAAAATATAAAGCGAAGTCGGAGACGTTAAGCAAGAGTATTCAATGCAAAGACAAAAGCGAAAACAATTGTCGTTGCTTATCTCCACTCCGTTTGCCCCTCTATATATTTTTATATACTTCTAATGTGTTTCAAATAAAATCATGCGTAAAGAAAAGAAAAAAAGAGAATGAACTGAAAAGTGAAAAGTATCAAAAGAAAAAAAGGCAAGAGTGAATAAATATGCATAATTGTTTTATTAAAACATTTTGTATGTGAAGAGTTGAAAAAAATTGAACGGTTAATTTTTATACGCTGCATATGTAAGCGTTGCGTTTTGCTTTTGCACAGTGGGTCGAAGTTTAAAAAAAAAAAAAAAAAGAAGTTAATGTTCATGAAATTATGCGAGTATTTAGAATATTTTTTTTTGATATTGATTTAATTATCTTTGAATATAAAATCGATATGCGATAAAGTTTCGAGCTATATATTTTTTTTAGTAATTACAAATTAATTTGTTGATCATTTATGAAATTGTAAATTTTCTTATATATATATTATGGAATGGTTTTGGTTTTTTTTAATGTGAGTTAACTTTGTTCTCAGAATACTACAGAATGAAACATTAGATTCTAAGAAATGAATGATTGTGAGAATACATTAATTTAAGTGAATAAAAATGATTTTTATAATGAGGTAATTTTCTGAACTTTCTTTTTGGGCAATCTAATGTGAATAAGGATGTTTGTTCTGGGATTTTCCCCTAGCGCTGTG
Organism: Drosophila willistoni; assembly: GCF_018902025.1. Classification (NCBI taxonomy): domain Eukaryota; kingdom Metazoa; phylum Arthropoda; class Insecta; order Diptera; family Drosophilidae; genus Drosophila; species Drosophila willistoni. The sequence continues at coordinate 22,229 of NW_025814603.1, read as the reverse complement.
GGTAGAGAGCGCGGCTGTAAATACACCTATACAGCCAACACTAGGACTATTTTCTTCTATTCTTTTCTCTCTATTCTATTTCGAGTTTCAGCAGAGTTTATTTAAAGTTGCTGACGAGTGAGTGGGTGAAACACATTCATCAAAGAACCACCCCAGCCGATTGTCTTGCTAGCCGCATTAAAAGTCCCGCAGATGAATCGTGTTAACACAAAGATAGGCCTCACACAATAACGTATAGTTGCCGATTGCAATGGTTGGTAAGCCTTTGTGGTGTCGTGGTTATAGATATTTAGTTACAGAAACTTTTGCCGCCCAACCATAGCGGACGTTGACGATACTATGCGCAGTACGTTCAAGTGGCCCCTACGACACCAGGACAAAGCCTGTTACGCGCGAGCCCAAGCAGATAACTGCCCACCTCCCACCCGACCGACCGAGGGGTGCAGCCGTATAACGCACGGCACGAATCGCGTGGACAAAATACACAATAGAAAAGACAGACAAACACATAATACTATAGCTATCTATTAACTAAATGGGATAGGATAGATGTTTTAAGCATATTAATAGAAAACTCTGAGCCGATTACAGGGGATAGAAGATTGTAATCAGAGCAGAGGACCCTAAAAGGTTCATGCATAGCATAGTTAGAAGAACAACGACTAAGGGATAAAGGTATTAAAGGATGTCTACTCCGTCTACATGGTACCGACAGATTCACCTGAGCTAATAACTCAGGCGAGTCGATATCACCAATTAGGAGCTTGTGCATAAAAATGACACCAAGCATAATTCTGCGGTTAGTTAGGGACGGAAGGTTAATCAAGAGAAGTCTACTAGAATACGAAGGCAAATTGACATTGCGATCCCAGCTTAAGCCACGAAGAGCAAATAGCAAGAACTGCTTCTGAACGGATTCTAGTCTAATCCGGTGCGACTCATATTGAGGTGACCAAATGCAAGATCCATACTCTAAAATAGGACGGACAAGCGAAGTAAAAAGAACTTTAGTTGTATAGGGGTCATCAAATTCTTTTGACCATCTTTTAATGAAACCCAGGACACTCATGGCCTTTGCGACCGTGGTGGAAATATGGGTGTTAAAATTTAACTTATGGTCCATAAGTACGCCCAAATCATTCATATTATTTAGACGTTCTAAAGGGCTGTTGTTTAGAATATAAGTGACCAGTTGAGGAGAGTTACGAAAAAAAGTCATTACCTTACATTTGGTAGTGTTAAGATTTAGTAGATTAAACTGGCACCAGGATTGAAAGTTTTTAAGATCAGCTTGTAGCCGACTAAATGAATCTGTATCTTTATAAGTAAGACAAAGCTTGACATCGTCAGCATACATAAGCACACGCGAATGAACAATGACTGAAGGAAGATCGTTAATAAATAGTGTGAAGAGCAGAGGGCCAAGATGACTACCTTGAGGTACACCAGAAGTCACAGAAATGGAAACGGAAAAAGAAGACTTAAAAAGTACCTTCTGTTTTCTATTTGTTAAATATTCTCGAACCCAAGAAAGGAAAAGGGGTGGAAACCCAATGTCGCTCAGCTTAGAAAGTAATAGGGTATGATTAACGGAATCAAAGGCTTTGCTGAAGTCAGTGTATATGACATCAGTTTGTTTACCATTTTTGAACCCCTTGATAATTATTGATGTAAATTCTAAAAGGTTAGTGGTTGTAGATCTACGTTTCACAAACCCATGTTGGGATGGCGAAATAATAGAGCTGCAAAAATGTTGCAATTGAGAAGTTATAATTTTCTCAAAAGCTTTCGGAATAGCGGACAATTTTGAGATACCCCTATAGTTAGAGGCTTCGGACTTTTTGCCATTTTTATGCAGAGGAATAATATACGACTCCTTCCAAATAGATGGAAAAGAGGAAGATTCTACAGACAATAGAAACAATTTTAAAATGGGTTTACATAATGCGTTTGCACAGAACCTGAGTATACATCCAGGAATACCGTCTGGCCCCGGAGAATAAACAGGTTTAACTAATTTAAGTTCGGTAAGAATAGAACTTTCATCAATCACTGGATTGAAAATGCAATTAGCCTTTTTTAAATGATAAGGATACGGACTTGCTCGATATTCCGTTGAGGAATAAGTTGTTTTGAAAAAACTCGCAAACATATCGGCAATTGCCTGATCATTGCTCGCTTTTTTATTTTGAAAAGACAAAAAAGATGGGTGCACAGAGGTCTTACGTTTAGAATTAACAAAATTATAAAATTGTTTAGGGTCAGAAGAAAACTGAAGCTTACTCCGCTGAAGATAATTCTTATAGCATTGTGTATTAAGCATCATGAATTTTGAACGAGCGACTGTATACAGAGCATAATCTGATGAACGACGTGTTTTTTGGAACTTCTTATAATATCGTGTCTTCACATTTTTCAAATTGGATAGCTCGCGAGAGAACCAGGGAGGTTTGTTAAGCCGCTCCAGCCTACCAAGAGGCACACAAATATAAAAGAGTGAATTCAGAGTATCATAGAAAAAACGAACAGCCGAGTTCATATCACTACAATTGTACAGATAAGACCAATCGGTAGTAGCAATGTTTCCATTAAGGCTGGCAAAGTCAGTCTTACGAAAGCACCTAGTTAGTGATAACTCATTTGAACCAAGTAATGGTGAAAGCAAGGGCAAATCAATTTTTAAATTTAATGTAGGATGAAATTTGTCTTCTGGAAGAACAAATGGTTCGATCCTAGAAACCTCACAATAAGAAGAATCCAATACAAAAATAAGATCTAACGATTTTCCATTAGAATTTAAGACAGGATTGACTTGGGATAAAGATAAGCCTAGAAGGCCATCAATAAAGTCATGTGACAAAGAGGGCAGCAACGTGGTAGATTCATCTGTTAGTGACCATGCTAAAGCGGGTAAATTAAAATCACCTACAACTATGAGCATGTCTTGGCTCGAAACTAAAGAGGAGACAAACTGAATTGCCTCTAAATGATTTAAATATACCACCATGTCTGACAATGGTGGAATATAGGAACAAGTAATGAAAGCATTGAAAGATTTAAAATTTACTTTAACACCGACAAACTCAATCTCCTGGGTACTAGAAAATTGAATCATTTCAGATGATAAAGCAGCATCCACAGCTATCAGAACGCCACCACCTATGCGAGAAATCCGGTCACGTCTGAAAATAGAAAAGTTTGTGGAAAAAACCGATGCATCAGCAATATCAGGTTTTAGCCACGTCTCTGTGAAAGCTAGAATGTTATGCTCAAAAGAAAGACTATCTACATAGAGATTAGGAAGTTTAGATTTCAGTCCTCTAACGTTCTGGTAACCCAGGTTAAGGGACGAAGCTAGTTTTTTGACACACCAGCAGATGCTGATGTGGCAGGAATAGTATTAGTTGTTGTTGTAGGCAAGCGAATCGGTTGCCGATTTTTCTTTTTTACAGTATATTCCTTAACTATTTTATGTTTAGGCCAAAAATCTTCTCGACATATAGTATCGAAGATATTGGCAGAAACACTAATTTTAAAGGACGAAATGTCCCGAGAATAAGAAAATTTAAACTTTTCCACCGCAATATTCGAGACGTTAACTTTCTTCCGAATATAGGCTATTACATCATCAGATGTGACAACAGGGTCTAGCCTAGAAACAAATATATGTTTCTTTGGTGGTACGCCAACGAGAGGCCGCGGTCCCGAAGCGTCAGCCGCAGCAGTAACGTTGGACAAGTCACCCACTGCAGCAGTCAACTTGTTCACGGGGCCCTCGATACTTTTAGAACTATCGGCAATTTCCATTGGAATGGGTAATTGCCCAGACACATCGGACACTACAATAGGCATCGTTTTTAAGAGATCATTCCCAGGTGATACCGGTTATTCATTACTAATAGCATTCACAACCGGGCTCTTAAACGATATCAATTGCTGTACATTAGGAGTGGACGGTGCATGAGACCGGTCGGGACGATAAGAGACGCTGGCGGATCTACATTTACAGAAACACCCCAAGGACTGGTCCTTTTACGTTTCGGAGACTCATTCATAAGCGATAAACTTCTGAACTGAGTCTCCACCGCAGTAAACTCCGCTTGGAGTTTATTAAAACCTGCCCTTAAAGTGTCAAAACTATCTCTAGTCCGCCTCATGAAAGAGCGCATCTCATTCTCGACCTCCCGGCAAGCATCACATCCATATTTTAAGCCACCACCTTTAGCAATAGACTCCTTGATTCTGCCTGTGTAACCTGCACACTTGACGTGAACAGCATTGTCACACAACCAACAAAGAATATAATCATGGCAGTCAACCGCATTAGTGGCAACTATGCAATTATTTTTTGAGCAGACAACCATTTTATCAAAAAGTTTAATTTAATTGAAAAGGGAAATACAAAAAAAATAAAAATTCTAAAGGTTAAAAATCTGTGTATAAGAATATACTGACCAGTTCTGACACAAGGGTTAATGTGCAGAGTAAGCCTTCACAACTAAAGAATAAAAAGAAATGAAAAACACAAAAACAAAAACACGTATCACAGAGTCGCGGGTAGGCAAAAGACGAGAGCGCAAATCAATCAAGAATAGGAAAGAGCGGGAGAGCGCGTCAAATTGAACACATGCAACAACAAATTTGTACGCAAGAGCGCGAGAGTTAGTTAGTTAAAACGGTAAAGACACAAAAGCAAAAGAGATAAACAAAACAACAACACCGCTAATGCAAGTATTGTTGTAAGTTTTGATTTTATTTAAATTTAAACAAAAACGACAGCAAGAATTCGCGAAATGAAAATAAAATTCGGATGTTGTAATTGTTATTAATTAAACCGATAATTTAAGAGTTATATAAAAGTATTTGATCGCGAGAAAAAATAAAAGTTGATAAGCGCAAAAAAAACACGTCCGTCCTCTGCAACGAGTGAAAGTTTTTGTCCATGGGGCACATTCTAATTAGATACAATAATTTTTGCTGCCCATCGGCTACGTTAAGGTTTTGTACGTTACAATATGTATAGAAAGTATTCTATACATGTGGTAATCAAATATAATCTCACTTTCGATCTTCAATACCATTTTATTGAGCATAATTTGTCACTTAACAATTACATTGGTGTATTCATTTTTCGAGCAGCTACGAGGAACACGTTCGTCACGACTTGACGCCAAATAACTCTCTCATTTATATCTCGATTGTTTGTTATCGATATCATTGATAACTTTTGATTTCATTTCCATTCCTACATACATATTAAACTCTGAACATCTAAACACAAGTGTTGAGTTTGGCGCTAAGGTTCGATGTTTTAGCGGGCCCACAAGAAAACACTTCACTTCTCACGTGATACTTCATTTATTTCTTCCACGTGTATTTCTTATGCTAATGGTAAGCTATGTGGGTGTGTGTATGGTGTGTGTGCCGTATGCGAGTCGTTATTATGCGAGCCGGTAGTTGAGCCGCTATAAATTAATCGCCCTTACTCCAAAACAGCCGACGTCTAATACAGCTACGTATTTAGCTAGCCACGGGCCGTTGAAGATTCCCGTTGGCAGTTCTGATGATCACTCGACGCACCTGGTTGTCTTTGGCCAGGATTGTTTGCTCGACTATACCTTTTGTCCATCTATTTCTGGGCAGAGTCTCGTCCAATATTACAACGACGTCTCCAGCTACTATTGGTTTCCTCGCCTGGCTAAATCTGGAACGTATTCGCGTACCCATCGTCGCCAGATCGGCAAATTCTTGTACAGCTTGCCACATGTGCTGTACGGTGTGTGTGGTTTCGAAGACTGGTTTATAGCCGCTTGCTGATCCTAGTAGTAGATGGTTAATGGTGATAGCCTCGTCGTCTTTGCTGTCCAGAGAGACAAAAGTAAGCGGTCTGGAATTTATGATGATTTTCACTTCCCAGAGTGCGGTTTGTAGGCCCTGGGCAGATTGCGTAGAGTACACTCTTGACGGAACGAACAAGTCGCTCCCATGCTCCCCCCATATGAGGAGCAGTTGGTGGATTAAATTTCCATTTGATGTCATCGAACGCCGGTTGCACGGCGTTGAAGTTAGTCGTCTGCGCTTTGTCACAGATAATCTTTTCGGCAGCTTTGAAGTTTGTGCCATTGTCGCTGTAAATTTCTCTCGGGGTCCCGCGCCGTTTCGGTTTTCTGCTCGCCCTCGCGAATTGTTGATGAAGAGTATGTTATGCCTGACTTTAGTATTCTTTGGTGGCCACAAATCATCGCATTTGGCCACTCGTGTTGTGGCTGCAGCAAATAGTCTGGACCGTGTAGCCAAGTTTTATATTTATTGGCGTTGTTTGTTTTAGAAGAAAGATCTGCAGGGTTGAGGTTGGTTGGAACCCAGTTCCATTGGCTAATGTTTGTTAATTCCAGTATTTCGCCAAAGCGGTGCATGACGAATTGCTGAAACTTTCGTGGATCCATACGAAGCCATTTAAGAACACTCTTTGAGTCGGACCAATAACAACTCGAATTGATTACTCAGCTTTGCTCCGATAACTGCGGCCTGTAGTTCCATCCTTCTTATAGATAGTGGATTCAACGGTGCCACTTCCGCCTTGGAGGCCACGAAGCTGAGGTAGGTTCTGTCCCCCTAGCGTATCCGAAGGTAGCAGACTGCTGCGTATGCCAATTCGCTGGCGTCAACGAACGTGTGTAACTGGACATCATGGATTTGATCGCTGCTGTTGAAATAACATCTCGGGATGGTCAATCCGGCGATTGTTGTAAGGATCCGTTTCCATCGTATCCATTTGGGTAACAATGCGTCGGGCAAACCAGTATCCCAGCCAATGCCGCTTCTCCAAACTTCTTGCAGTAGGATTTTCAGCTCTATTGTAAAGCATGAGATGAAGCCGAGTGGGTCGTACATTGACATAAGTACTTGCAAGAGCTCGCGTTTGGTTGGTGTTTTGTCGCTGTCTAAAACGTTGCGCTTCAGCCTGGCAAACTTGCAGATGAATGTGAATACGTCGGAGTTCGGCACCCAATATAAGCCGAGAATCTTTTCTGTGGCGGTAATTTTGACAGCTTCGGGGAGCAGCGAATCGCTCTGTTTAGTATTCGTAGGACCTCCTTTGAGTTAGAAGACCAATTGCGTATGTGGAAACCACCAGCTGCATGGATATCTCTGACTTGAGTTGCGATGTTTCCGACTTCCATGTAGTCTTCGCCACTGTATATAAAATCATCCACGTAGTGGTAGTCCTTCACGTCTTGAGCTGCTTGAGGGTACTGTTGGCAGAATCGTTCTGCATTTTTGTCACGAATAAAGTGTGCAATGCAGGGTGCGCAATTGATTCCGAAAGTAAGCGCTTCCATAACATAGACGTTAGGCTCTTGCCTCTCGGATTTGCTGTCGAACCACAGAAACCTTTGCGCATGGGTGTCTGCTGGTCTCACTCGGATCTGGTGGAACATCTCGGCGATATCGCCACAGATCGCCACTCGTCCCACTCGGAATGAGAGTAAGAGGTCAAACAGGGAGTTTAGGAGATCTGGCCCACTCCAGATGTAGTCATTCAGGGCCTTGCCGCCGGATTGGGCGGCTGCATCCCATACAAGCCGGACCTTCTCTGGTTTAGTTGGATTTTTAGTTATGAAGGTTGGTAGATACCATGTCCGTCTGTTTGGTGCAGCTATTTCCTCCGGCGTCAGCATGCGAGCATAGCCCTTTTCGACGAGGTTTTCGATTTGCTTGGTGATTTGCTCCTTCAACTGTGGTTGTCGGGAAAATTGCTTTTGTAGGCATTTAAGCCGTTTTAGTGCGTTTGCGTAGCTATCAGGTAATAAAACTTCAGGGTCTTTCCACATTAGACCAACCTCGTACCTGCCATTCTTCAAGGCGTAGTGGATTCAAGTCTGGTTAGAGCTTGAGTTTCTTCTGGTGATGATAGCGGTTTTGCTGTGGTAGCGTCTAATGAGAACGCTTGTTTGATGATCTCATGCAGCTTAGCGTCTGCGTCTCTGCATCCACACATGTGAACGCTCACATTAACTCTAGTGGGCAAGGCCATCAAGGGCGTGGAGCTTTGTAGTGCCCATCCCAGTCGCGTCTTTGACGCTATTGGTTGGTGCCATGCCCCCTCTTTGATTTTAAGGGCTACGGCGAGGTTCCAGTTATTTGTGCCGATTAGGATGCTTGGGCGTGAGTGACCTACCCGGTCACCACACCAACGAATTCACCTTCAACTACACAAACCATGGACAACACATCAAAAAGGGCAACAAATAACACATATGTACATATATACGTATAGACACTTACATATATACATACATACATATATACATACATATATGTGGGAAATGGCATTGAGAGAGAGCAATCCAAAGTGACAGAAGAGAAGAGACAAACGCGCAGTGGCCGAACATTCTAGTAGTAGTAGAGAGAGCAGGGCATAGGATCATTATATAAGTTGAGAGAGAGCTTGTTAAAGAGGCCGTGGATTATTCGCAAAGAGACTGTCAACTGAGTCGCACGTCAAGGTCCATAACTAGTCCAGTGTTATTTCTATAAGTATGTTTAAATTCTAACATTATATTGAACTCGATTGTCATCAAACAATTCAAATATTAATAAATAAATAAATATAGTAACGATCGCTAAATCAACGCTACATTTTTGGGGGCTCGCCCGAAATATTGTTTAAAGAAATTAACATACATACATATAACACTGCGTAAGTGAAAGAGACAACAAACAAAGTTCTTCGAAGTGACAAAGCAAAAACTTTTTGTGTCGGCATCATTGTGTAAGAGCAAGCGAGATAGACTGTGCTAAATTTGTTGCATAAAATCGTTGGTGCCCAAATACGTTACGACGCAGACACTACACGCACGAGCATGTTTAGTAACGGACGGCGATCAGTGAATTTTTCTAGAACAGTCTAGAAATATTTGGACAGAGCGAATCAAGAAGCGAAACATCAGCAGAGGCAGAGGCAACCCGTTGGCAGAGTCGAACCGTTGGCAGAGGCAACCCGTTGGCAGAGGCAGAAGCTGGACGCGGCAAGAGACAAAACGTTAGAAGAGGACAGACAACCTGCTGGCAGAAATTAACGAAGACTTCGTGGGACAGGAGCGGACTTGGGTAAATTTTTTGGGGACTATATATAGATAGTTCTAACCTTAATTGAATTTACTAAAACTAACCTTAGCATTAATTATTGGTATTGAACAAAAGAAAATATTGTAATATGGAGCTTGACGAGGTTATGGCATTGCGAGTCGCAGATTTGCGAAATAAGTTGGCCGAATTGAACCTAAGCACAGTGGGAAGAAAACGTGATCTACAGAATAGACTTCTTACTCATTACGATATTCAAGACCAAGATAGCGAGGATGAAGAAGTTGAATCAGTAGTTACAGCTAGAGGCGAATTGCCCATAAACAATTGTAGTCGATCTTGGTACACCTTAAAAGATGTTGAGGGCAGTGTATCCTATTTTTCCGGCTCAGGTAGTCCCGACATTGATTCGTGAGTACAAGAGATATAAGAGTGTGCTATTACAGTACAATGGGACAAGTTACAGACCTTTATATACGCCAAACAGTTGTTAGCTGCGGCAGCTAAATCATTTATTCGGAGTCAACATGGTATAAGCAATTGGGAGATATTAAAAGCAGCCCTGCGCAAAGAACTTGGTTCGAAACGATCAGCAGCTGAGATTCATAGAATCTTATCGCAACGTTCTCAGAAAAGAGAGGAGACTTTGCATGAATATTTGTATGCTTTAATGGAAATTGTCAAACCAGTGAATTTGGACGATGAGAGCTTGATAGAATACTTTGTAAAGGGGATTCCAGACTCACAAGTAAATAAAGCTATTCTATTTCAAGCCAGGAATCTACAAGAACTGAAGTTTCAAATAGAAACGTATCAGTAAAGTTCGTGCTTCACACAAGTCGTTAAACAAGTTTGAGGCTCAGTCAGGAGGAAAGATTAATCAGGGTAAAATAATTGATACATCTAAGAATCGGAAATGTTATGGTTGCGGTGATACATCACATATCAGACGAGACTGTCGAAAGAACGACCAAAAGTGTTTCAAATGTGGTAAAGTAGGACATTGAATGGCACAGTGCAAACTAGAAAATCCAATTAAAAACGAGAGAAATACAAACGTGGTAGAAAATGAATATGTAGTAATACAGCCGTCAAGCGAATTTACTCCGTCAGGGTTAGAACTTAAAGACATCGTATATTCTAACGTTATATTTAAAGGACTCGTAGATACTGGCGCTGGTTTATGTCTTATGCGAAGAAATATTTATTTCATGATTGGATCAAAACCGTTATTAGGCGGAGCTAGACACTTAACAGGAATTGGCGACAGTAAAGTGTTGACTTTCGGAAGTTTTATAATACCAGTGAAAGTGGATGGTTTAGTTATGAACATAGAATTCCATGTAGTGCCAGATCAGGACATAAGTTTTGATGCTATACTGGGTCGAACGATATTGACCACTGTCAATATAAATGTAACACCAATGGATCTAGGTTCGCTATGCGCAACGATATAGAAGTTTGCCACACCCATAGTATGCCAAAGAGAGAACAAAATGAGTCAGATATTCAGTGGGCAGGAGATATTGGAAATATCTTCATCACAAATATTGAAGACAGGGATAAGAGTCCAGACATAAATCTTTCGCATTTGAACCATTTAATAAAAGGGGAAGTAGAGAAATTAATTCGGAACTACCAGCCAAAAAGAAATGCAAACGCAAGAGTCAGCATGAAAATTATATTGAGCGACGAAATACCTGTGTATCAGCACCCGAGACGTTTAGCCCTTTGTGATCAGGAAATTGTTGATAAACAAATTCAGGAATGGCTAGCAGAGAAGATAATTAAAACCAGTACTTCTGAGTACGCGTCGCCAGTTGTCTTAGTCTCGAAAAAGAATGGTTAGAAGCGTTTATGCTGTGACTACAGAAAATTAATCGAAAAGAAGGATGTTCCTTTTAGAGTTGCTCGTTGGGCTATGTATCTTCAAGATTTTGATTATGTTATCGTACATCGATCAGGTACTCAAATGAGGCACGTCGATGCGTTGAGACGTTTTGCATGTTTTATGACTGTTGAGGACACTATTAAACATCGATTAAAAGAAGCTCAATTGCAAGATGAGTGGACCAAGGCAGTAAGGACGCTAGTCGAAAAAGAAAGTTATAAAGACTTCTATATAGAGAACGAGATTCTCTTTAAAGACCCTAATTGTGAGTTGATTGTAGTGCCTTCGGCAATGGAACATGAGATTATTAGACTTGCACATACCCAGGGTCACTTTTCCGTCAAGAAAACGCAAGATTTGATCGAGAAATCATCCTATATTCCCGAATTAAGAGATAAGGTTATTCGTGTGGTACATAGTTGTGTGGAGTGTATTGTTGTTAACGCAAAGGCTGGCAAAAGAGAGGGATATCTAACTTCGATAGAAAAGGGTGACAAACCACTTTGTTCTTACCATATTGATCACCAATGGAACTTACAAATAAACGGTAAAATTACTTGTTGGTTATTATAGATGGTTTTTCTAAGTACATTTGGTTGTATCCCACTAGGAGCACAGGCGTAGATGAAGTGATACGGTGTTTAGAAGTTCAAGCCACAAATTTTGGGAACCCAGTACGATTGATATCTGATAGAGGCGCGGCTTTTACATCGCATATTTTCAAAAAGTATTGCGAGGATCACGACATCATGCATTTATTGATTACCACCGGAGTACCGCGAGGAAATGGGCAGGTTGAAAGGACTCACAAGATTGTTATTCCAATGGTAGCTAAAATGAGTTTAGATAATCCAGCTTTATGGTATAAATACGTTGGGAAAGATCAGCAAATCATCAACGATACGGTACCTAGAAGTACTAAGATAGCTCCTTTTAAGATCCTAACCGGTATTGACATGCGTAGATCGGAGGATGTAAACCTTAAAGAACTACTCGATGATCTTCTAATCGAAGAACTAGCAGAACACAGAAAGAAAATACGAATGGAGGCAGTTGAGAATATAAAACAAATTAAGGAGGAGAACAAGAAGTCAGCTAATCTCAAGAGAAAAGAGGGAAAACGATTCAAAATAAATGATTTGGTTGCTATTAAGCGTACCCAATATGGCGTTGGTCTGAAACTTAAAGGAAAGTATTTAGGACCCTATAAAGTAACGGCAATTAAAAATCATGGAAGATATGAAGTAGAGAAAGTTGGACAGGCGGAAGGGCCTAATCAACATCAACTGTATCGGAATATATCAAATTGTGGGGACCGTCATTCATTCGAATGTACAGTCAGGAGGGCCGAATGTGGGAAATGGCATTGAGAGAGAGCAATCCAAAGTGACAGAAGAGAAGAGACATACGCGTAGTGGCCGAACATTCTAGTAGTAGTAGAGAGAGCAGGGCATAGGATCATTATATAAGTTGAGAGAGAGCTTGTTAAAGAGGCCGTAGATTATTCGCAAAGAGACTGTCAACTGAGTCGCACGTCAAGGTCCATAATTAGTCCAGTGTTATTTCTATAAGTATGTTTAAATTCTAACAATATATTGAACTCGATTGTCATCAAACAATTCAAATCTCAATAAATAAATAAATATAGTAACGATCGCTAAATCAACGCTACATATATACATACATACATATATACATAATTAACTGAAGGAGAGAACGGCATTGTCGCCGAATAAAAATGATAATTGTGTCTTGACCATCAAACAAGACGGAGTTTTAATTTTATAAAAAAATATCAAAGAAGCTAACATCGGCTATGCCGAAGTTTATATACCCTTGCAGTCCTTGGTAATAATAATTTTACATGTTCAAAATTTGTTTTCTGCAACTCAATTCATCAATATACAAACAAAACAATTTTACTCTCTATTTTACAATTTGTTCTTCTTCTTCCCTTATTCCAAAAGCAAAGCAACGCACGCATACACATACAGTTCATGTAGCGTTGCGTCTGTGTGTGTTATATTTATCCGATCACATTCATATTTTGGGATCTGGGGTTTTATATCCAATATTATTCAATTTTATAGCATACTCCGATTTTTATGAAAATGTTTCTTCTAGTTCTTCTAGAGCTATATGATATAGTGGTCCGATCCTTATGAATTTCATACTTTATTTTTCCCGGGTAATAAAAAACATTGGTAAAAAAAAAAAAGAAAAGTATTTAAATAATGATGCACAAATATTGCATTGGTAAAAAAAAAAAAATTAAAAATTTATAGTAATGCATAAATTGTTGCTTAATGGTGCTAGAGATTGTTAAGTGCGCTAAACCAGTGCATTTAGCGATTGAACCAACTGTATCGGACAGAGCGATAAAGACAACAAAACATGTACATATGTACATACATATACTAACATATGCATAAATCGTCAATGTGTACTATGCACTCCATGATATTGATGTTGGTGTTGCCTTGAGTTTCACTCGAATTTAAAATATTTCAACATCTTTTTCAAATTTTTGCTTCGGTGTATTTGTTCCCCGAATTCAGCAATTCCCGTTAAGCACATACACACATGTATATGGGTACAAGCTGCGTAACAGGCGACATTGTCGTTTGCTACATTTTGCAGACTTGCATGTCTCGTCAGAGTGTTGCGGAGATGCCGCAACGGTACAAAGTTGCTTCGCGACAAGCGTCTCTACTTTATCATCTTTTTGGTCTGACCGCGTCGCGGTACAAGCTGCGTAACAGGCGACATTGTCGTTTGCTACATTTTGCAGACTTGCATGTCTCGTCAGAGTGACGGAGATGCCGCAACGGTACGAAGTTGCTTCGCGACAAGCGTCTCTATTTCATCATCTTTTTTCGTCTGACCGCGTCGCGAGTCGCACATTTTGGTGGCTTTACGTGTTCCGTTAGAACAGAACGACAGCGATGTCGCGACAGTCAGAATTGTTTGACGAGTTGCGTCGCAAATTTTGGAGTGCGTTTTGTAGTTTCCTAACCTTTTGGTCAGCGAGTCATTTAATTTTCAACCGCCTTGGAAGCAACATCGATCTTCAAAAAAAAAAATATAAAAGAAAAGTTGACAGAAGTCAAAGTATGTGGAAATTAAACAACAAGCTGTGAAATTCGAATGCTTCAAGTTTGTCAACTGGAGCGATCAAGGGCCCAACAATATTAGCCGAAAGTGAAAGGGGTAAGGTACATATATATATAGATGTAGCGTTGATTTAGCGATCGTTACCATATTTATTTATTTATTAATATTTGAATTGTTTGATGACAATCGAGTTCAATATATTGTTAGAATTTAAACATACTTATAGATATAACACTGGACTAGTTATGAACCTTGACGTGCGACTCTTCGATACAGTTGATGTCCTATTAGGCCCTTCCACCTGTCCAACTTTCTCTACTTCATATCTTCCATGATTTTTAATTGCCGTTACTTTATAGGGTCCTAAATACTTTCCTTTAAGTTTCAGACCAACGCCATATTGGGTACGCTTAATAGCAACCAAATCATTTATTTTGAATCGTTTTCCCTCTTTTCTCTTTAGATTAGCTGACTTCTTGTTCTCCTCCTGAATTTGGTTTATATTTTCAACTCCCTCCATTCGTATTTTCTTTCTGTGTTCTGCTAGCTCTTCGATTAGAAGATCATCGATAAGTTCTTTAAGGATTATATCCTCTGATCTACGCATGTCAATACCGGTAAGGATCTTAAAAGGAGCTAACTTAGTACTTCTAGGTGCCGTATCAATCGTACTGGGTTCCCAAAATTTGTGGCTTGAACTTCTAAACACCGTATCACTTCATCTACGCCTGTGCTCCTAGTGGGATACAACCAAACGTACTTAGAAAAACCATCTATAATAACCAACAAGTAATTATACCGTTTATTTGTAAGTTCCATTGGTCCGACGTGATCAATATGGTAAGAACAAACTGGTTTGTCACCCTTTTCTATTGAAATTAGATATCCCTCTCTTTTGCCAGCCTTTGCGTTAATAACAATACACTCCACACAACGGCCATTCCTGAATTTGTTTTTCAACAATTTCCTGATCACAAAGGGCTAAACGTCTCGAGTGCTGATACACAGGTATTTCGTCGCTCAATATAATTTTCATGCTTACTGGTGCGTTTGCATTTCTTGTGGCTGGTAGTTTCGAATTAATTTCTCTACTTCCCCTTTTATCAAATGGTTCAAATGCGAAAGATTTATGTCTAGACTCTTATCCCTGTCTTCAATATTTGTGATGAAGATATTTCCATCTCTCCTGCCCACTGAATATCTGACTCATTTTGTTCTCTCTTTGGCATACTATGGGTGCGACAAACTTCTATATCGTTGCGCATAGCAAACTTAGATCCATTTGCTGTTACATTTATATTGACAGTGTGCAATATCGTTCGACCCAGTATAGCATCAAAACTTATGTCCTGATCTGGCACTACATGGAATTCTATGTTCATAACTAAACCATCCACTTTCACTGGTATTATAAAACTACCGAAATGCAACACTTTACTGTCGCCAATTCCTGTTAAGTGTCTAGCTCCGCCTAATAACGGTTTCGATCCAATCATGAAATAAATATTTCTTCGCATAAGACATAAACCAGCGCCAGTATCTACGAGTCCTTTAAATATGACGTTAGAATATACGATGTCTTTAAGTTCTAACCCTGACGGAGTAAATTCGCTTGACAGCTGTATTACTACATATTCATTTTCTACCACGTTTGTATTTCTCTCGTTTTTAATTGGATTTTCTAGTTTGCACTGTACCATTCGATGTCCTACTTTACCACATTTGAAACACTTTTGGTCGTTCTTCGGACAGTCTCGTCTGATATGTGATGTATCACCGCAACCATAGCATTTCCGATTCTTAGATGTATCAATTATTTTACCCTGATTAATCTTTCCTCCTGACTGAGCCTCAAACTTGTTTAACGACTTGTGTGAAGCACGAACTTTCTGATACGTTTCTATTTGAAACTTCAGTTCTTCTAGCTTTATTTACTGTGAGTATTTACTTGTAGTAGTGAGGAATGCCCTTTACAAAGTATTCTATCAAGCTCTCATCGTCCAAATTCACTGGTTTGGCAATTTCCATTAAAGCATACAAATATTCATGTAAAGTCTCCTCTCTCTTCTGGGAACGTTGCGATAATATTCTATGAATCTCAGCTGATGATCGTTTCGAACCAAATTCTTTGCGCCAGTGCTGCTTTTAATATCTCCCAATAGCTTATACCACTAACCATAGAACACATAGATGGGACAAACTCATGATTTTTTGATTGCAAACGCTAGCCTAGTCATGGAACCCCAGAGAACTTCGGGAAAACCCGAACGCTCGTACTCTCAATGAGAGCGTAAAGTGGGGAGAGGGCCAAGCAGCTACGAAAAAATTTCAGTCTAGCACAGACTACAGAACGACGAAGGCAGGCCTATGTCGCTTGTGATTTCGTTCTGTCTATGTATGTGTACACTCGTCTGTACATGCTCAGGCTTCGTAGTGTGTGTGTGACGTGAAGTTGTACAACATCGCATTTCAACAGCTCGCTCGACCAAAATTTTTAAATTTCCACAAAACAGCGACAATGCGAATAGGATATGACCCTGTGGAAAGAATATTAGGAAATAGTGGCATCTTCTACGTATGTATCTCGGTGGCTGTGCCGATAGAGTGTTCGCTTGTCGATCGGAATGTCTCTGGTTCGATTCCCATTTCAGGACCGACCAATATGGTTTTTTTTCTATTTTTTAATAAATAAATAAATAAAAAATAAATAGATAATAAATGAAAAAAAGAAAAATAAACAAAAAATAAAGAAACAAAAAACCCAGAAAAAAAAACAAAATTATAAAATAGAAAAAAAAACTTATTTAAGCCGACGATTTCGAGTTGGGAATCGAACCAGGGACATTCCTATTGCCAAGCGAGCACTCTATCGGTACAGCCACCGGGATACATACGTAGAAGATGCCACTATTTCCTAATATTCTTTCCACAGGGGCATATCCTATTCGCATTGTCGCTGTTTTGTGGAAATTTAAAAATTTTGGTCGAGCGAGCTGTTGAAATGCGATGTTGTACAACTTCACGTCACACACACACTACGAAGCCTGAGCATGTACAGACGAGTGTACACATACATAGACAGAACGAAATCACAAGCGACATAGGCCTGCCTTCGTCGTTCTGTAGTCTGTGCTAGACTGAAATTTTTTCGTAGCTGCTTGGCCTCTCCCCACTTTACGCTCTCATTGAGAGTACGAGCGTTCGGGTTTTCCCGAAGTTCTCTGGGTTCCATGACTAGGCTAGCGTTTGCAATCAAAAAATCATGAGTTTGTCCCATCTATGTGTTCTATGGTTAGTGCTTATACCATGTTGACTCCGAATAAATGATTAGCTGCCGCAGCTAACAACTGTTTGGCGTATATAAAGGTCTGTAACTTGTCCCATTGTACTGTAATAGCACACTCTTCTATCTCTTGTACCCACGAATCAATGTCGGGACTACCTGAGCCGGAAAAATAGGATACACTGCCCTCAACATCTTTTAAGGTGTACCAAGATCGACTACAATTGTTTATGGGCAATTCGCCTCCAGCTGTAACTACTGATTCTACTTCTTCATCCTCGCTATCTTGGTCTTGAATATCGTAATGAGTAAGAAGTCTATTCTGTAGATCACGTTTTCTTCCCACTGTGCTTAGGTTCAATTCGGCCAACTTATTTCGCAAATCTGCGACTCGCAATGCCATAACCTCGTCAAGCTCCATATTACAATATTTTCTTTGTTCAATACCAATAATTAATGCTAAGGTTAGTTTTAGTAAATTTAATTATGGTTAGAACCATCTACATATAGTCCCCAAAATATTTACCCAAGTAAAGTCTTCGTTTAATTTCTGCCAGCAGGTTGTCTGTCCTCTTCTAACGTTTTGTCTCTTGCCGCGTCCAGCTTCTGCCTTTGCTAACGGGTTGCCTCTGCCTCTGCTGACGTTTATCACACACTACGCTCAGCTTTGCCTCTGCCAACGGATTGCCTCTGCCAACGGTTCGCCTCTGCCAACGGGTTGCCTCTGCCTCTGCTGACGTTTTGCCTCAAGCTACGTCCAGCTATGCCTCTGCCAACGGGTTGCCTCTGCCTCTGCTGACGTTTCTTGATTCGCTCTGTCCAAATATTTCTAGACTGTTCTAGAAATATTCACTGATCGCCGTCCGTTACTAAACATGCTCGTGCGTGTAGTGTCTGCGTCATAACGTATTTGGGCACCAACGATTTATGCAACAAATTTAGCACAGCCTATCTCGCTTGCTCTTACACAATGATGCCGACACAAAAAGTTTTTGCTTTGTCACTTCGAAAAACTTTATTTGTTGTCTCTTTCACTCACGCAGTGTTATATGTATGTATGTTAATTTCTTTAAACAATATTTCGGTCGAGCCCCCAAAAATGTAGCGTTGATTTAGCGATCGTTACTATATTTATTTATTTATTAATATTTGAATTGTTGATGACAATCGAGTTCAATATATGTTAGAATTTAAACATACTTATAGAAATAACACTGGACTAGTTAGGACCTTGACGTGCGACTCAGTTGACAGTCTCTTGCGAATAATCCACGGCCTCTTTAACAAGCTCTCTCTCAACTTATATAATGATCCTATGCCCTGCTCTCTCTACTACTACTAGAATGTTCGGCCACTACGCGTTTGTCTCTTCTCTTCTATCACTTTGGATTGCTCTCTCTCAATGCCATTTCCCACATAGATATAGAAAAAAAAAAAAAAAAAAACACAACAACAAAATTGATTCAAATAAAATATGTAAAACTATAAACAAAAAACACTACTATAAAATAGTATAACTTTCCCCAACTTTGTGATTCCCAAGGAACCCTCCCAAGTCAAAGGGTGCAAACCAGCCTCTGGTTTTCATACTCAAAAAAAAAAAAAAAAGAGAACAAATAGTTAAACGACACATAAGCTGTTTAAACCAACACATAAGTTGTTGTACAAATTTTTTTCGTGTTCTTATTGCGCTAGACGGTTATATGTGCCCACAAGTTTGTGTGTATGTGTAACCGAAACCTGCTGTATTGGACAAAACTAAAAAAAAAAAAAAAAAAAAAAATACACAAAACACAAAAAAAAAAAAAATAAAGTAAAAAAAAAAACTATATATCAATTTTGAAACAACAATAAAGATGTTGAATACACATAAAAGGTGTGTCATAGCTTAATCTGGTGAAATTCACGGCTGATGACTGTCCGCCCTTAGTTGGGACTACTGCAACGAGCTGTTTCTTAACCAATGTCTAACCACTTTCCTGAAGGGACTTCGTGGACCTTAGGTTCAATAGTTCGAGGCAGAGACCCCACGGATATCGTTACAGCATATGAAATAGCAATTGCGGAAAAGAAATTTTATACTAGTCAAAGAGAAGCTAGGCGAATAATCAGAGCTTTGAAAGAACAACGTATAATGGTCGAAATTCGGAATCGTTTGGGCTCCGAAACCAACAAAAAGGGAGAGAAATTGGTCTCAAGAGGGAAAAACAAATAATTACAGTAACAACAATCAAAGACCATTTAAACCAAAAAAGTACGACAAGAGCAACAAAGTGACCGACAGAGACAGAAAAATTGGGGAAACTATAGTACCCAAACTAGAAATTCCAACTTCTCTAACCAGTCTGCAAAATCCAACACAAACAACAGTAATCAAATAAAAAAAGAGATGAGTTGCACAACATTAATGATGACCAAAATTTTCAGTATGTAGCCTCAACATCCAAGCAGCTACATAACCAAGCACACACATGGCTCGATTTTACCATATGTTCAACTTCAATTCCCATTTGGTAAAAAATTAAACCTTTTGATCGACACAGGGTCTACTACTTCTTTTATTGACCCTCAATTTGTTCCAAGTGAACAACATATTAAACTAACCTAGCCAAGAATTATAAAAACAATTATAAATACACATGCACTATATTCAGCATGTTTACTAGACATGTTTAATGAATTTAACCAAAATGGTACACTAAAATTTTTTTATTTAAATTCCATTCATTTTTCGATGGCCTTATAGGAGTCGATTTACTAAAAACATTGAAATCAAAAGTAGACTTAGAAATTTCGTGTTATCACACAAAATGCTAAACTCCCAATACTCACAAAAAAAAATTTGCAGGAGAAAAGCTAGAGGTTGAGCATTCAACCAGAAAACTAATCAAGATCCCTGTTAACCTTAAAGAAGGCACTTTTCTTTGTCAGAAATACAACTAATAATGACCTTTTTATTTCAAACGGATTATATTCAGCAGAAAAAAACTTCAGTTGGGTCGAAATAACAAATTACTTCGACTCACATAAAAGTATATGTTTTGACCAACCACTTCAAGTAAATTCATATTCCAAAGGTCAGCGTATAGAAGTAAACATCGCTTTCCAAAATGATAATAAAACAGTTTAAGCTCATTTGATTTTAACAAAATAATTAGAACTGCACATATCAACTCAGAAGAAATCCAATTATTAAAAGACATTTGTGTTGAATTTTCTGACATCTTTTATGATGACAGTAAGCAACTATCATTTACAAACGAAGTCAAACATAAGATTTTGACGAAAGATGATATCCCTATTTATACAAGACCCATTTAGGAAATAAAGGTTCTCAAATAATAAGACATAGTCCTTGGAGTGCACCAGTTTGGCTTGTGCCAAAAAAAGCCGATGCCTCAGAAAAAAGAAAGTGGCGTCTAGTTGTAGATTTTAGATAAAAGACAAGTACCCTATGCCAATAATAAACGATGTCTTGGATAGAATTGGGAAATCGAAATATTTTTCAATACTGGATTAAGCCAGTGGTTACCACCAGATAGAGATGCACAAGGACGACATACAGAAAACAGCATTTTCGGCGGAGGGAGGACATTTCGAGTTTATCAGAATGCCCTTTGGCCTGACTAATGCACCTGCAACTTTTCAAAGGGTAATAGATTCCTTATTTGGTGACTTATTTGGACCCTGTTGCCTTGCATATATGGATGACATCATTGTTTTCTCGCCATCCTTACAGGAACATATCCAACATTTAAAAAAAGTCTTCAAGAAAATTAGAAATGCAAATTTAAAATTACAACCGGATAAGTCTGAATTCCTGAAAAAGGAAATCGAATATCTGGGTCACATTGTTACCCCGAAGGGGTAAAGCCAAACCCGACAAAGATTGAG
Source organism: Drosophila willistoni (assembly GCF_018902025.1). Taxonomy (NCBI): domain Eukaryota; kingdom Metazoa; phylum Arthropoda; class Insecta; order Diptera; family Drosophilidae; genus Drosophila; species Drosophila willistoni. Next base: position 957 of record NW_025814603.1, on the reverse strand, counting down.
ACAATAAAGAAATTCCCTTTGCCTACTACACAGAAACAAATTAAATCATTCTTAGGTGTCATGGGTTATTATAGAAAGTTTATTAAAGATTTTGCTAAAATAACAAAACCACTAACTAAACAACTGAAGGGAAAATCTAAGGTTACTGTTGACGAGGACTTTATAAAAACTTTCGAATATTGTAAAACCTTGTTATGTAATGACCCGATCCTAATATACCCTGAATTCGATAAACCGTTCATACTTACTACAGATGCAAGTAATGTCGCTTTAGGGCTGTTTTATCTCAAGGAAACTTGGGATCGGACAAGGCGGCGAACTACTCTACCGTCGAAAAAGAGATGCTTGCCATAATTTGGGCAATTAAGTATTTTAGACCGTATCTTTTTGGTCAAAAATTTAAAATTGTCACTGACCATAAGCCCCTGACATGGCTTATGAGTTTCAAGGAACCAAATTCCAAATTGGTGAGATGGAAGCTCAGACTGTTAGAGTACGATTACGAAGTTATATACAAAAAGGGGTCTCAAAACGTGATTGCTGACGCCTTGAGCAGAACAACACTTGATATCAACTTAAATGACCAAGAATCAGTCGAGGCGACATGTGAGGAAACCGTACATTCAGGCCTAGAGAACATTTCACATAGAGCAATTTCGGACAAATGTTTAAACGATTTTAATATCCAAATTATTCCTTAACAAAGATCCAGTTTCTAACATCAAAATCGAAAGCCCGTTTAAAAACAAACTTCGCCGCATTATATCAGAACATTTTTAATAAAAAAGTCGTGAATAGAATTTTGAAAACTATTTTAAAACCCAATAAAACTTGTGCAATTTTTACCACTGACACAATTTTAAAATAGTACAAGAGGTTTTTTCACAGTTTTTTTTCAAACAGTACACTCTATAAACTTCTTAGATGCACAGAGTTTTTGGAAAACGTACCACACAG